>NW_026729449.1:0-71239 GCF_030272615.1 Cryptomeria japonica | reverse complement strand
GATATCAACTCTATGCTTGGAATTTCTATTGCAAGGTGTGCTTATGAATGCACACATTGAGCCCTAGAAGATGATGATTGATCTACCTAACACTCAAATCTAGCTACCAATGAAGATTAGTAGTTGTGCTACCTTGATGAGTTCAAATCTTTGTTTCCAAACAAAATTGCTACCTAGAAAATAGCATAACATTTTAAGATGTAAGTCCAACTCCAAACCCTAATTTGAATTCACTCAAAAAGGAAAGATAAAGGTCTCATCTTGACTCACTTGTGTACTTAGGGTTTTCATCCTTTGCACTAAAAGTTGAATTTGGAAGTATTCACTCTAAAATTTGTGAAAAAATGAAATAGCAACTCCCTTTATACCTATTTGAAGATAGGTCCTAAGAGCCCAAATATTGGTGCCTAAATTTAAATTATGCTCTACTTTATTTTATTATTTAATATTATTGATGTAGTGTTTAAAAACATTATATTAATAATAAGAGCATCATTCCTCTTGAGCAGAGAGGACATGACATTTGGTGTTTTGTAGATTGTAACATACATCAAGTTTCATATAACACTAGCATAAGGAACATTGTACATGTCCTCTAAGATATCTTGAGACTCAGGACATTGGTCAGACGTAACATAGTGCCCATAAGTAAAAGGTTGTTCACAAGGTTACTATCATGCATACCAAACCTTTACTAAATAGTTTCAATTTACTTCATTTGGTTTAGCCATAGATTCTTTTTAACATTTTCTCAAATGATTTCCATTCTAAATATCCACTGCAGAACCCCTTATTTTATTTAAAATTTCTTAGACAACTAAGCCTTGAGTTCTTTAATTATTGCCTTATTATTTTTATTGATCAACATACAAAACAACATTTAAGATGATCTCACCTACCTAGTTAGAGTAAATATAGTCACCAACTTTACTCCTTGTTGGACTAAGTTATATCACATATGCATCAAACTTTTTATACCACATATGTGCTGACTAATTTAAACCATGCAAAGATTGCTTTGATCTTATAATCACATTCCCTTACCTTAACTTCTTCTAAATGAACCATGTAAATTTCCTATAAATCTCCATGCATCTTGACATCCATCTGGTCTACTTAACAATCGAATACATCAACAATAGATAGTAAAATTATCTCTTTTTCCCTTGACCTTAACTTCTTCTAGATAAACCATGTAAATTTCCTCCAAATCTCAATGCATCTCAATGCATCTCGACATCCATCTATTCTACTTCAAAATCAAATACATCAGCAATAGATAATAAATTCTAATAAAAGTCAAGTTAGGTATAAGGGAAAATATATCTTTCAAGTCTCTTTGCTCAATCTTATTAGTCGATAGGCTATATAGCGCGAGGTTTTAGGTACAAACCTATGTCACGTCGGTAACTGGTTTCTCCAAACAATTTTTCGGTTCTTGTTTGTTGTTTCGGTAGGCTATATTTTGTAATAGCTTTCACCCGAAAAGTTAGTGTCTCACATTACTATGAATGCGAAAGATTCAAATCACATCTTTTCAAGATATTCATACATCCAGCATGGAGGACAACTCGAATTTCACATAAAAAATTGGGAATGCTATCTCACACGGGAGATCAAATCGAATCGAAAAGAAACAAAATTGGATTAGACGATCAAATCAAATCTTGTCTCCAGCTTAATCTGATCTTTTTTAGATTTTCTTTCTGACTATTATAAATAGATTATGGCAGTTATAGGGAGATTTGATTTATGCTTTTATGTGTGGTTCGTAATCACTGCTTTGATTTGATTTATGCTTTTATTGTGACTCTTCGTAATTATAAATTGAAACGAAGAGTCGCAATAATGTTTATTACAATTAAACTACTAAAACTATCAAAATTATCAAAAAACTAAATATAAAATTTAGTCCACTTTGAGAAGGCATAACTTTCTCATCCTAGCTCCGAATTACAAACCGTTTGATGCGTTGGAAAGGTATTCAAATAATCTAGAACCAAATTTCGGAAACATCGAAGACGTCTCTTCATGTTTCCGCGCCCAACATTTGTCCAATACCTGATCTGATTTATGAAAACCAGATTACAATACCTGGTGTGATACCTGCGGTATTGTAGATTTCAACACAAAAATTGACAACAAGAAGATTGCAAGCCAAAAACTGTCTCCATTCTATTCAAAATTGGAGTTTATACAAGTCGAATGTATCCCAAGGGTCACACAAATCCCTTGGAATTGAAACGAAGAGTCACAATACTGTTTATTACAATTAAACTACTAAAACTATCAAAATTATCAAAAAACTAAATATAAAATTTAGTCCACTTTGAGAAGGCATAACTTTCTCATCCTAGCTCCGAATTACAAACCGTTTGATGCGTTGGAAAGGTATTCAAATAATCTAGAACCAAATTTCGGAAACATCGAAGACGTCTCTTCATGTTTCCGCGCCCAACATTTGTCCAATACCTGATCTGATTTATGAAAACCAGATTACAATACCTGGTGTGATACCTGCGGTATTGTAGATTTCAACACAAAAATTGACAACAAGAAGATTGCAAGCCAAAAACTGTCTCCATTCTATTCAAAATTGGAGTTTATACAAGTCGAATGTATCCCAAGGGTCACACAAATCCCTTGGAATTGAAACGAAGAGTCCCAATAATGTTTATTACAATTAAACTACTAAAACTATCAAAATTATCAAAAAACTAAATATAAAATTTAGTCCACTTTGAGAAGGCATAACTTTCTCATCCTAGCTCCGAATTACAAACCGTTTGATGCGTTGGAAAGGTATTCAAATAATCTAGAACCAAATTTCGGAAACATCGAAGACGTCTCTTCATGTTTCCGCGCCCAACATTTGTCCAATACCTGATCTGATTTATGAAAACCAGATTACAATACCTGGTGTGATACCTGCGGTATTGTAGATTTCAACACAAAAATTGACAACAAGAAGATTGCAAGCCAAAAACTGTCTCCATTCTATTCAAAATTGGAGTTTATACAAGTCGAATGTATCCCAAGGGTCACACAAATCCCTTGGAATTGAAACGAAGAGTCGCAATAATGTTTATTACAATTAAACTACTAAAACTATCAAAATTATCAAAAAACTAAATATAAAATTTAGTCCACTTTGAGAAGGCATAACTTTCTCATCCTAGCTCCGAATTACAAACCGTTTGATGCGTTGGAAAGGTATTCAAATAATCTAGAACCAAATTTCGGAAACATCGAAGACGTCTCTTCATGTTTCCGCGCCCAACATTTGTCCAATACCTGATCTGATTTATGAAAACCAGATTACAATACCTGGTGTGATACCTGCGGTATTGTAGATTTCAACACAAAAATTGACAACAAGAAGATTGCAAGCCAAAAACTGTCTCCATTCTATTCAAAATTGGAGTTTATACAAGTCGAATGTATCCCAAGGGTCACACAAATCCCTTGGAATTGAAACGAAGAGTCCCAATAATGTTTATTACAATTAAACTACTAAAACTATCAAAATTATCAAAAAACTAAATATAAAATTTAGTCCACTTTGAGAAGGCATAACTTTCTCATCCTAGCTCCGAATTACAAACCGTTTGATGCGTTGGAAAGGTATTCAAATAATCTAGAACCAAATTTCGGAAACATCGAAGACGTCTCTTCATGTTTCCGCGCCCAACATTTGTCCAATACCTGATCTGATTTATGAAAACCAGATTACAATACCTGGTGTGATACCTGCGGTATTGTAGATTTCAACACAAAAATTGACAACAAGAAGATTGCAAGCCAAAAACTGTCTCCATTCTATTCAAAATTGGAGTTTATACAAGTCGAATGTATCCCAAGGGTCACACAAATCCCTTGGAATTGAAACGAAGAGTCGCAATAATGTTTATTACAATTAAACTACTAAAACTATCAAAATTATCAAAAAACTAAATATAAAATTTAGTCCACTTTGAGAAGGCATAACTTTCTCATCCTAGCTCCGAATTACAAACCGTTTGATGCGTTGGAAAGGTATTCAAATAATCTAGAACCAAATTTCGGAAACATCGAAGACGTCTCTTCATGTTTCCGCGCCCAACATTTGTCCAATACCTGATCTGATTTATGAAAACCAGATTACAATACCTGGTGTGATACCTGCGGTATTGTAGATTTCAACACAAAAATTGACAACAAGAAGATTGCAAGCCAAAAACTGTCTCCATTCTATTCAAAATTGGAGTTTATACAAGTCGAATGTATCCCAAGGGTCACACAAATCCCTTGGAATTGAAACGAAGAGTCGCAATAATGTTTATTACAATTAAACTACTAAAACTATCAAAATTATCAAAAAACTAAATATAAAATTTAGTCCACTTTGAGAAGGCATAACTTTCTCATCCTAGCTCCGAATTACAAACCGTTTGATGCGTTGGAAAGGTATTCAAATAATCTAGAACCAAATTTCGGAAACATCGAAGACGTCTCTTCATGTTTCCGCGCCCAACATTTGTCCAATACCTGATCTGATTTATGAAAACCAGATTACAATACCTGGTGTGATACCTGCGGTATTGTAGATTTCAACACAAAAATTGACAACAAGAAGATTGCAAGCCAAAAACTGTCTCCATTCTATTCAAAATTGGAGTTTATACAAGTCGAATGTATCCCAAGGGTCACACAAATCCCTTGGAATTGAAACGAAGAGTCGCAATAATGTTTATTACAATTAAACTACTAAAACTATCAAAATTATCAAAAAACTAAATATAAAATTTAGTCCACTTTGAGAAGGCATAACTTTCTCATCCTAGCTCCGAATTACAAACCGTTTGATGCGTTGGAAAGGTATTCAAATAATCTAGAACCAAATTTCGGAAACATCGAAGACGTCTCTTCATGTTTCCGCGCCCAACATTTGTCCAATACCTGATCTGATTTATGAAAACCAGATTACAATACCTGGTGTGATACCTGCGGTATTGTAGATTTCAACACAAAAATTGACAACAAGAAGATTGCAAGCCAAAAACTGTCTCCATTCTATTCAAAATTGGAGTTTATACAAGTCGAATGTATCCCAAGGGTCACACAAATCCCTTGGAATTGAAACGAAGAGTCGCAATAATGTTTATTACAATTAAACTACTAAAACTATCAAAATTATCAAAAAACTAAATATAAAATTTAGTCCACTTTGAGAAGGCATAACTTTCTCATCCTAGCTCCGAATTACAAACCGTTTGATGCGTTGGAAAGGTATTCAAATAATCTAGAACCAAATTTCGGAAACATCGAAGACGTCTCTTCATGTTTCCGCGCCCAACATTTGTCCAATACCTGATCTGATTTATGAAAACCAGATTACAATACCTGGTGTGATACCTGCGGTATTGTAGATTTCAACACAAAAATTGACAACAAGAAGATTGCAAGCCAAAAACTGTCTCCATTCTATTCAAAATTGGAGTTTATACAAGTCGAATGTATCCCAAGGGTCACACAAATCCCTTGGAATTGAAACGAAGAGTCGCAATAATGTTTATTACAATTAAACTACTAAAACTATCAAAATTATCAAAAAACTAAATATAAAATTTAGTCCACTTTGAGAAGGCATAACTTTCTCATCCTAGCTCCGAATTACAAACCGTTTGATGCGTTGGAAAGGTATTCAAATAATCTAGAACCAAATTTCGGAAACATCGAAGACGTCTCTTCATGTTTCCGCGCCCAACATTTGTCCAATACCTGATCTGATTTATGAAAACCAGATTACAATACCTGGTGTGATACCTGCGGTATTGTAGATTTCAACACAAAAATTGACAACAAGAAGATTGCAAGCCAAAAACTGTCTCCATTCTATTCAAAATTGGAGTTTATACAAGTCGAATGTATCCCAAGGGTCACACAAATCCCTTGGAATTGAAACGAAGAGTCGCAATACTGTTTATTACAATTAAACTACTAAAACTATCAAAATTATCAAAAAACTAAATATAAAATTTAGTCCACTTTGAGAAGGCATAACTTTCTCATCCTAGCTCCGAATTACAAACCGTTTGATGCGTTGGAAAGGTATTCAAATAATCTAGAACCAAATTTCGGAAACATCGAAGACGTCTCTTCATGTTTCCGCGCCCAACATTTGTCCAATACCTGATCTGATTTATGAAAACCAGATTACAATACCTGGTGTGATACCTGCGGTATTGTAGATTTCAACACAAAAATTGACAACAAGAAGATTGCAAGCCAAAAACTGTCTCCATTCTATTCAAAATTGGAGTTTATACAAGTCGAATGTATCCCAAGGGTCACACAAATCCCTTGGAATTGAAACGAAGAGTCGCAATAATGTTTATTACAATTAAACTACTAAAACTATCAAAATTATCAAAAAACTAAATATAAAATTTAGTCCACTTTGAGAAGGCATAACTTTCTCATCCTAGCTCCGAATTACAAACCGTTTGATGCGTTGGAAAGGTATTCAAATAATCTAGAACCAAATTTCGGAAACATCGAAGACGTCTCTTCATGTTTCCGCGCCCAACATTTGTCCAATACCTGATCTGATTTATGAAAACCAGATTACAATACCTGGTGTGATACCTGCGGTATTGTAGATTTCAACACAAAAATTGACAACAAGAAGATTGCAAGCCAAAAACTGTCTCCATTCTATTCAAAATTGGAGTTTATACAAGTCGAATGTATCCCAAGGGTCACACAAATCCCTTGGAATTGAAACGAAGAGTCGCAATAATGTTTATTACAATTAAACTACTAAAACTATCAAAATTATCAAAAAACTAAATATAAAATTTAGTCCACTTTGAGAAGGCATAACTTTCTCATCCTAGCTCCGAATTACAAACCGTTTGATGCGTTGGAAAGGTATTCAAATAATCTAGAACCAAATTTCGGAAACATCGAAGACGTCTCTTCATGTTTCCGCGCCCAACATTTGTCCAATACCTGATCTGATTTATGAAAACCAGATTACAATACCTGGTGTGATACCTGCGGTATTGTAGATTTCAACACAAAAATTGACAACAAGAAGATTGCAAGCCAAAAACTGTCTCCATTCTATTCAAAATTGGAGTTTATACAAGTCGAATGTATCCCAAGGGTCACACAAATCCCTTGGAATTGAAACGAAGAGTCGCAATAATGTTTATTACAATTAAACTACTAAAACTATCAAAATTATCAAAAAACTAAATATAAAATTTAGTCCACTTTGAGAAGGCATAACTTTCTCATCCTAGCTCCGAATTACAAACCGTTTGATGCGTTGGAAAGGTATTCAAATAATCTAGAACCAAATTTCGGAAACATCGAAGACGTCTCTTCATGTTTCCGCGCCCAACATTTGTCCAATACCTGATCTGATTTATGAAAACCAGATTACAATACCTGGTGTGATACCTGCGGTATTGTAGATTTCAACACAAAAATTGACAACAAGAAGATTGCAAGCCAAAAACTGTCTCCATTCTATTCAAAATTGGAGTTTATACAAGTCGAATGTATCCCAAGGGTCACACAAATCCCTTGGAATTGAAACGAAGAGTCGCAATAATGTTTATTACAATTAAACTACTAAAACTATCAAAATTATCAAAAAACTAAATATAAAATTTAGTCCACTTTGAGAAGGCATAACTTTCTCATCCTAGCTCCGAATTACAAACCGTTTGATGCGTTGGAAAGGTATTCAAATAATCTAGAACCAAATTTCGGAAACATCGAAGACGTCTCTTCATGTTTCCGCGCCCAACATTTGTCCAATACCTGATCTGATTTATGAAAACCAGATTACAATACCTGGTGTGATACCTGCGGTATTGTAGATTTCAACACAAAAATTGACAACAAGAAGATTGCAAGCCAAAAACTGTCTCCATTCTATTCAAAATTGGAGTTTATACAAGTCGAATGTATCCCAAGGGTCACACAAATCCCTTGGAATTGAAACGAAGAGTCGCAATAATGTTTATTACAATTAAACTACTAAAACTATCAAAATTATCAAAAAACTAAATATAAAATTTAGTCCACTTTGAGAAGGCATAACTTTCTCATCCTAGCTCCGAATTACAAACCGTTTGATGCGTTGGAAAGGTATTCAAATAATCTAGAACCAAATTTCGGAAACATCGAAGACGTCTCTTCATGTTTCCGCGCCCAACATTTGTCCAATACCTGATCTGATTTATGAAAACCAGATTACAATACCTGGTGTGATACCTGCGGTATTGTAGATTTCAACACAAAAATTGACAACAAGAAGATTGCAAGCCAAAAACTGTCTCCATTCTATTCAAAATTGGAGTTTATACAAGTCGAATGTATCCCAAGGGTCACACAAATCCCTTGGAATTGAAACGAAGAGTCGCAATAATGTTTATTACAATTAAACTACTAAAACTATCAAAATTATCAAAAAACTAAATATAAAATTTAGTCCACTTTGAGAAGGCATAACTTTCTCATCCTAGCTCCGAATTACAAACCGTTTGATGCGTTGGAAAGGTATTCAAATAATCTAGAACCAAATTTCGGAAACATCGAAGACGTCTCTTCATGTTTCCGCGCCCAACATTTGTCCAATACCTGATCTGATTTATGAAAACCAGATTACAATACCTGGTGTGATACCTGCGGTATTGTAGATTTCAACACAAAAATTGACAACAAGAAGATTGCAAGCCAAAAACTGTCTCCATTCTATTCAAAATTGGAGTTTATACAAGTCGAATGTATCCCAAGGGTCACACAAATCCCTTGGAATTGAAACGAAGAGTCGCAATACTGTTTATTACAATTAAACTACTAAAACTATCAAAATTATCAAAAAACTAAATATAAAATTTAGTCCACTTTGAGAAGGCATAACTTTCTCATCCTAGCTCCGAATTACAAACCGTTTGATGCGTTGGAAAGGTATTCAAATAATCTAGAACCAAATTTCGGAAACATCGAAGACGTCTCTTCATGTTTCCGCGCCCAACATTTGTCCAATACCTGATCTGATTTATGAAAACCAGATTACAATACCTGGTGTGATACCTGCGGTATTGTAGATTTCAACACAAAAATTGACAACAAGAAGATTGCAAGCCAAAAACTGTCTCCATTCTATTCAAAATTGGAGTTTATACAAGTCGAATGTATCCCAAGGGTCACACAAATCCCTTGGAATTGAAACGAAGAGTCGCAATACTGTTTATTACAATTAAACTACTAAAACTATCAAAATTATCAAAAAACTAAATATAAAATTTAGTCCACTTTGAGAAGGCATAACTTTCTCATCCTAGCTCCGAATTACAAACCGTTTGATGCGTTGGAAAGGTATTCAAATAATCTAGAACCAAATTTCGGAAACATCGAAGACGTCTCTTCATGTTTCCGCGCCCAACATTTGTCCAATACCTGATCTGATTTATGAAAACCAGATTACAATACCTGGTGTGATACCTGCGGTATTGTAGATTTCAACACAAAAATTGACAACAAGAAGATTGCAAGCCAAAAACTGTCTCCATTCTATTCAAAATTGGAGTTTATACAAGTCGAATGTATCCCAAGGGTCACACAAATCCCTTGGAATTGAAACGAAGAGTCGCAATAATGTTTATTACAATTAAACTACTAAAACTATCAAAATTATCAAAAAACTAAATATAAAATTTAGTCCACTTTGAGAAGGCATAACTTTCTCATCCTAGCTCCGAATTACAAACCGTTTGATGCGTTGGAAAGGTATTCAAATAATCTAGAACCAAATTTCGGAAACATCGAAGACGTCTCTTCATGTTTCCGCGCCCAACATTTGTCCAATACCTGATCTGATTTATGAAAACCAGATTACAATACCTGGTGTGATACCTGCGGTATTGTAGATTTCAACACAAAAATTGACAACAAGAAGATTGCAAGCCAAAAACTGTCTCCATTCTATTCAAAATTGGAGTTTATACAAGTCGAATGTATCCCAAGGGTCACACAAATCCCTTGGAATTGAAACGAAGAGTCGCAATAATGTTTATTACAATTAAACTACTAAAACTATCAAAATTATCAAAAAACTAAATATAAAATTTAGTCCACTTTGAGAAGGCATAACTTTCTCATCCTAGCTCCGAATTACAAACCGTTTGATGCGTTGGAAAGGTATTCAAATAATCTAGAACCAAATTTCGGAAACATCGAAGACGTCTCTTCATGTTTCCGCGCCCAACATTTGTCCAATACCTGATCTGATTTATGAAAACCAGATTACAATACCTGGTGTGATACCTGCGGTATTGTAGATTTCAACACAAAAATTGACAACAAGAAGATTGCAAGCCAAAAACTGTCTCCATTCTATTCAAAATTGGAGTTTATACAAGTCGAATGTATCCCAAGGGTCACACAAATCCCTTGGAATTGAAACGAAGAGTCGCAATACTGTTTATTACAATTAAACTACTAAAACTATCAAAATTATCAAAAAACTAAATATAAAATTTAGTCCACTTTGAGAAGGCATAACTTTCTCATCCTAGCTCCGAATTACAAACCGTTTGATGCGTTGGAAAGGTATTCAAATAATCTAGAACCAAATTTCGGAAACATCGAAGACGTCTCTTCATGTTTCCGCGCCCAACATTTGTCCAATACCTGATCTGATTTATGAAAACCAGATTACAATACCTGGTGTGATACCTGCGGTATTGTAGATTTCAACACAAAAATTGACAACAAGAAGATTGCAAGCCAAAAACTGTCTCCATTCTATTCAAAATTGGAGTTTATACAAGTCGAATGTATCCCAAGGGTCACACAAATCCCTTGGAATTGAAACGAAGAGTCGCAATAATGTTTATTACAATTAAACTACTAAAACTATCAAAATTATCAAAAAACTAAATATAAAATTTAGTCCACTTTGAGAAGGCATAACTTTCTCATCCTAGCTCCGAATTACAAACCGTTTGATGCGTTGGAAAGGTATTCAAATAATCTAGAACCAAATTTCGGAAACATCGAAGACGTCTCTTCATGTTTCCGCGCCCAACATTTGTCCAATACCTGATCTGATTTATGAAAACCAGATTACAATACCTGGTGTGATACCTGCGGTATTGTAGATTTCAACACAAAAATTGACAACAAGAAGATTGCAAGCCAAAAACTGTCTCCATTCTATTCAAAATTGGAGTTTATACAAGTCGAATGTATCCCAAGGGTCACACAAATCCCTTGGAATTGAAACGAAGAGTCGCAATAATGTTTATTACAATTAAACTACTAAAACTATCAAAATTATCAAAAAACTAAATATAAAATTTAGTCCACTTTGAGAAGGCATAACTTTCTCATCCTAGCTCCGAATTACAAACCGTTTGATGCGTTGGAAAGGTATTCAAATAATCTAGAACCAAATTTCGGAAACATCGAAGACGTCTCTTCATGTTTCCGCGCCCAACATTTGTCCAATACCTGATCTGATTTATGAAAACCAGATTACAATACCTGGTGTGATACCTGCGGTATTGTAGATTTCAACACAAAAATTGACAACAAGAAGATTGCAAGCCAAAAACTGTCTCCATTCTATTCAAAATTGGAGTTTATACAAGTCGAATGTATCCCAAGGGTCACACAAATCCCTTGGAATTGAAACGAAGAGTCGCAATAATGTTTATTACAATTAAACTACTAAAACTATCAAAATTATCAAAAAACTAAATATAAAATTTAGTCCACTTTGAGAAGGCATAACTTTCTCATCCTAGCTCCGAATTACAAACCGTTTGATGCGTTGGAAAGGTATTCAAATAATCTAGAACCAAATTTCGGAAACATCGAAGACGTCTCTTCATGTTTCCGCGCCCAACATTTGTCCAATACCTGATCTGATTTATGAAAACCAGATTACAATACCTGGTGTGATACCTGCGGTATTGTAGATTTCAACACAAAAATTGACAACAAGAAGATTGCAAGCCAAAAACTGTCTCCATTCTATTCAAAATTGGAGTTTATACAAGTCGAATGTATCCCAAGGGTCACACAAATCCCTTGGAATTGAAACGAAGAGTCGCAATAATGTTTATTACAATTAAACTACTAAAACTATCAAAATTATCAAAAAACTAAATATAAAATTTAGTCCACTTTGAGAAGGCATAACTTTCTCATCCTAGCTCCGAATTACAAACCGTTTGATGCGTTGGAAAGGTATTCAAATAATCTAGAACCAAATTTCGGAAACATCGAAGACGTCTCTTCATGTTTCCGCGCCCAACATTTGTCCAATACCTGATCTGATTTATGAAAACCAGATTACAATACCTGGTGTGATACCTGCGGTATTGTAGATTTCAACACAAAAATTGACAACAAGAAGATTGCAAGCCAAAAACTGTCTCCATTCTATTCAAAATTGGAGTTTATACAAGTCGAATGTATCCCAAGGGTCACACAAATCCCTTGGAATTGAAACGAAGAGTCGCAATAATGTTTATTACAATTAAACTACTAAAACTATCAAAATTATCAAAAAACTAAATATAAAATTTAGTCCACTTTGAGAAGGCATAACTTTCTCATCCTAGCTCCGAATTACAAACCGTTTGATGCGTTGGAAAGGTATTCAAATAATCTAGAACCAAATTTCGGAAACATCGAAGACGTCTCTTCATGTTTCCGCGCCCAACATTTGTCCAATACCTGATCTGATTTATGAAAACCAGATTACAATACCTGGTGTGATACCTGCGGTATTGTAGATTTCAACACAAAAATTGACAACAAGAAGATTGCAAGCCAAAAACTGTCTCCATTCTATTCAAAATTGGAGTTTATACAAGTCGAATGTATCCCAAGGGTCACACAAATCCCTTGGAATTGAAACGAAGAGTCGCAATAATGTTTATTACAATTAAACTACTAAAACTATCAAAATTATCAAAAAACTAAATATAAAATTTAGTCCACTTTGAGAAGGCATAACTTTCTCATCCTAGCTCCGAATTACAAACCGTTTGATGCGTTGGAAAGGTATTCAAATAATCTAGAACCAAATTTCGGAAACATCGAAGACGTCTCTTCATGTTTCCGCGCCCAACATTTGTCCAATACCTGATCTGATTTATGAAAACCAGATTACAATACCTGGTGTGATACCTGCGGTATTGTAGATTTCAACACAAAAATTGACAACAAGAAGATTGCAAGCCAAAAACTGTCTCCATTCTATTCAAAATTGGAGTTTATACAAGTCGAATGTATCCCAAGGGTCACACAAATCCCTTGGAATTGAAACGAAGAGTCGCAATAATGTTTATTACAATTAAACTACTAAAACTATCAAAATTATCAAAAAACTAAATATAAAATTTAGTCCACTTTGAGAAGGCATAACTTTCTCATCCTAGCTCCGAATTACAAACCGTTTGATGCGTTGGAAAGGTATTCAAATAATCTAGAACCAAATTTCGGAAACATCGAAGACGTCTCTTCATGTTTCCGCGCCCAACATTTGTCCAATACCTGATCTGATTTATGAAAACCAGATTACAATACCTGGTGTGATACCTGCGGTATTGTAGATTTCAACACAAAAATTGACAACAAGAAGATTGCAAGCCAAAAACTGTCTCCATTCTATTCAAAATTGGAGTTTATACAAGTCGAATGTATCCCAAGGGTCACACAAATCCCTTGGAATTGAAACGAAGAGTCGCAATAATGTTTATTACAATTAAACTACTAAAACTATCAAAATTATCAAAAAACTAAATATAAAATTTAGTCCACTTTGAGAAGGCATAACTTTCTCATCCTAGCTCCGAATTACAAACCGTTTGATGCGTTGGAAAGGTATTCAAATAATCTAGAACCAAATTTCGGAAACATCGAAGACGTCTCTTCATGTTTCCGCGCCCAACATTTGTCCAATACCTGATCTGATTTATGAAAACCAGATTACAATACCTGGTGTGATACCTGCGGTATTGTAGATTTCAACACAAAAATTGACAACAAGAAGATTGCAAGCCAAAAACTGTCTCCATTCTATTCAAAATTGGAGTTTATACAAGTCGAATGTATCCCAAGGGTCACACAAATCCCTTGGAATTGAAACGAAGAGTCGCAATAATGTTTATTACAATTAAACTACTAAAACTATCAAAATTATCAAAAAACTAAATATAAAATTTAGTCCACTTTGAGAAGGCATAACTTTCTCATCCTAGCTCCGAATTACAAACCGTTTGATGCGTTGGAAAGGTATTCAAATAATCTAGAACCAAATTTCGGAAACATCGAAGACGTCTCTTCATGTTTCCGCGCCCAACATTTGTCCAATACCTGATCTGATTTATGAAAACCAGATTACAATACCTGGTGTGATACCTGCGGTATTGTAGATTTCAACACAAAAATTGACAACAAGAAGATTGCAAGCCAAAAACTGTCTCCATTCTATTCAAAATTGGAGTTTATACAAGTCGAATGTATCCCAAGGGTCACACAAATCCCTTGGAATTGAAACGAAGAGTCGCAATAATGTTTATTACAATTAAACTACTAAAACTATCAAAATTATCAAAAAACTAAATATAAAATTTAGTCCACTTTGAGAAGGCATAACTTTCTCATCCTAGCTCCGAATTACAAACCGTTTGATGCGTTGGAAAGGTATTCAAATAATCTAGAACCAAATTTCGGAAACATCGAAGACGTCTCTTCATGTTTCCGCGCCCAACATTTGTCCAATACCTGATCTGATTTATGAAAACCAGATTACAATACCTGGTGTGATACCTGCGGTATTGTAGATTTCAACACAAAAATTGACAACAAGAAGATTGCAAGCCAAAAACTGTCTCCATTCTATTCAAAATTGGAGTTTATACAAGTCGAATGTATCCCAAGGGTCACACAAATCCCTTGGAATTGAAACGAAGAGTCGCAATAATGTTTATTACAATTAAACTACTAAAACTATCAAAATTATCAAAAAACTAAATATAAAATTTAGTCCACTTTGAGAAGGCATAACTTTCTCATCCTAGCTCCGAATTACAAACCGTTTGATGCGTTGGAAAGGTATTCAAATAATCTAGAACCAAATTTCGGAAACATCGAAGACGTCTCTTCATGTTTCCGCGCCCAACATTTGTCCAATACCTGATCTGATTTATGAAAACCAGATTACAATACCTGGTGTGATACCTGCGGTATTGTAGATTTCAACACAAAAATTGACAACAAGAAGATTGCAAGCCAAAAACTGTCTCCATTCTATTCAAAATTGGAGTTTATACAAGTCGAATGTATCCCAAGGGTCACACAAATCCCTTGGAATTGAAACGAAGAGTCGCAATAATGTTTATTACAATTAAACTACTAAAACTATCAAAATTATCAAAAAACTAAATATAAAATTTAGTCCACTTTGAGAAGGCATAACTTTCTCATCCTAGCTCCGAATTACAAACCGTTTGATGCGTTGGAAAGGTATTCAAATAATCTAGAACCAAATTTCGGAAACATCGAAGACGTCTCTTCATGTTTCCGCGCCCAACATTTGTCCAATACCTGATCTGATTTATGAAAACCAGATTACAATACCTGGTGTGATACCTGCGGTATTGTAGATTTCAACACAAAAATTGACAACAAGAAGATTGCAAGCCAAAAACTGTCTCCATTCTATTCAAAATTGGAGTTTATACAAGTCGAATGTATCCCAAGGGTCACACAAATCCCTTGGAATTGAAACGAAGAGTCGCAATAATGTTTATTACAATTAAACTACTAAAACTATCAAAATTATCAAAAAACTAAATATAAAATTTAGTCCACTTTGAGAAGGCATAACTTTCTCATCCTAGCTCCGAATTACAAACCGTTTGATGCGTTGGAAAGGTATTCAAATAATCTAGAACCAAATTTCGGAAACATCGAAGACGTCTCTTCATGTTTCCGCGCCCAACATTTGTCCAATACCTGATCTGATTTATGAAAACCAGATTACAATACCTGGTGTGATACCTGCGGTATTGTAGATTTCAACACAAAAATTGACAACAAGAAGATTGCAAGCCAAAAACTGTCTCCATTCTATTCAAAATTGGAGTTTATACAAGTCGAATGTATCCCAAGGGTCACACAAATCCCTTGGAATTGAAACGAAGAGTCGCAATAATGTTTATTACAATTAAACTACTAAAACTATCAAAATTATCAAAAAACTAAATATAAAATTTAGTCCACTTTGAGAAGGCATAACTTTCTCATCCTAGCTCCGAATTACAAACCGTTTGATGCGTTGGAAAGGTATTCAAATAATCTAGAACCAAATTTCGGAAACATCGAAGACGTCTCTTCATGTTTCCGCGCCCAACATTTGTCCAATACCTGATCTGATTTATGAAAACCAGATTACAATACCTGGTGTGATACCTGCGGTATTGTAGATTTCAACACAAAAATTGACAACAAGAAGATTGCAAGCCAAAAACTGTCTCCATTCTATTCAAAATTGGAGTTTATACAAGTCGAATGTATCCCAAGGGTCACACAAATCCCTTGGAATTGAAACGAAGAGTCGCAATAATGTTTATTACAATTAAACTACTAAAACTATCAAAATTATCAAAAAACTAAATATAAAATTTAGTCCACTTTGAGAAGGCATAACTTTCTCATCCTAGCTCCGAATTACAAACCGTTTGATGCGTTGGAAAGGTATTCAAATAATCTAGAACCAAATTTCGGAAACATCGAAGACGTCTCTTCATGTTTCCGCGCCCAACATTTGTCCAATACCTGATCTGATTTATGAAAACCAGATTACAATACCTGGTG
This sequence comes from Cryptomeria japonica, assembly GCF_030272615.1. Classification (NCBI taxonomy): domain Eukaryota; kingdom Viridiplantae; phylum Streptophyta; class Pinopsida; order Cupressales; family Cupressaceae; genus Cryptomeria; species Cryptomeria japonica. The sequence goes on along the minus strand of NW_026729449.1, from coordinate 54,343 downwards.
TGATACCTGCGGTATTGTAGATTTCAACACAAAAATTGACAACAAGAAGATTGCAAGCCAAAAACTGTCTCCATTCTATTCAAAATTGGAGTTTATACAAGTCGAATGTATCCCAAGGGTCACACAAATCCCTTGGAATTGAAACGAAGAGTCGCAATAATGTTTATTACAATTAAACTACTAAAACTATCAAAATTATCAAAAAACTAAATATAAAATTTAGTCCACTTTGAGAAGGCATAACTTTCTCATCCTAGCTCCGAATTACAAACCGTTTGATGCGTTGGAAAGGTATTCAAATAATCTAGAACCAAATTTCGGAAACATCGAAGACGTCTCTTCATGTTTCCGCGCCCAACATTTGTCCAATACCTGATCTGATTTATGAAAACCAGATTACAATACCTGGTGTGATACCTGCGGTATTGTAGATTTCAACACAAAAATTGACAACAAGAAGATTGCAAGCCAAAAACTGTCTCCATTCTATTCAAAATTGGAGTTTATACAAGTCGAATGTATCCCAAGGGTCACACAAATCCCTTGGAATTGAAACGAAGAGTCGCAATAATGTTTATTACAATTAAACTACTAAAACTATCAAAATTATCAAAAAACTAAATATAAAATTTAGTCCACTTTGAGAAGGCATAACTTTCTCATCCTAGCTCCGAATTACAAACCGTTTGATGCGTTGGAAAGGTATTCAAATAATCTAGAACCAAATTTCGGAAACATCGAAGACGTCTCTTCATGTTTCCGCGCCCAACATTTGTCCAATACCTGATCTGATTTATGAAAACCAGATTACAATACCTGGTGTGATACCTGCGGTATTGTAGATTTCAACACAAAAATTGACAACAAGAAGATTGCAAGCCAAAAACTGTCTCCATTCTATTCAAAATTGGAGTTTATACAAGTCGAATGTATCCCAAGGGTCACACAAATCCCTTGGAATTGAAACGAAGAGTCGCAATAATGTTTATTACAATTAAACTACTAAAACTATCAAAATTATCAAAAAACTAAATATAAAATTTAGTCCACTTTGAGAAGGCATAACTTTCTCATCCTAGCTCCGAATTACAAACCGTTTGATGCGTTGGAAAGGTATTCAAATAATCTAGAACCAAATTTCGGAAACATCGAAGACGTCTCTTCATGTTTCCGCGCCCAACATTTGTCCAATACCTGATCTGATTTATGAAAACCAGATTACAATACCTGGTGTGATACCTGCGGTATTGTAGATTTCAACACAAAAATTGACAACAAGAAGATTGCAAGCCAAAAACTGTCTCCATTCTATTCAAAATTGGAGTTTATACAAGTCGAATGTATCCCAAGGGTCACACAAATCCCTTGGAATTGAAACGAAGAGTCGCAATAATGTTTATTACAATTAAACTACTAAAACTATCAAAATTATCAAAAAACTAAATATAAAATTTAGTCCACTTTGAGAAGGCATAACTTTCTCATCCTAGCTCCGAATTACAAACCGTTTGATGCGTTGGAAAGGTATTCAAATAATCTAGAACCAAATTTCGGAAACATCGAAGACGTCTCTTCATGTTTCCGCGCCCAACATTTGTCCAATACCTGATCTGATTTATGAAAACCAGATTACAATACCTGGTGTGATACCTGCGGTATTGTAGATTTCAACACAAAAATTGACAACAAGAAGATTGCAAGCCAAAAACTGTCTCCATTCTATTCAAAATTGGAGTTTATACAAGTCGAATGTATCCCAAGGGTCACACAAATCCCTTGGAATTGAAACGAAGAGTCGCAATAATGTTTATTACAATTAAACTACTAAAACTATCAAAATTATCAAAAAACTAAATATAAAATTTAGTCCACTTTGAGAAGGCATAACTTTCTCATCCTAGCTCCGAATTACAAACCGTTTGATGCGTTGGAAAGGTATTCAAATAATCTAGAACCAAATTTCGGAAACATCGAAGACGTCTCTTCATGTTTCCGCGCCCAACATTTGTCCAATACCTGATCTGATTTATGAAAACCAGATTACAATACCTGGTGTGATACCTGCGGTATTGTAGATTTCAACACAAAAATTGACAACAAGAAGATTGCAAGCCAAAAACTGTCTCCATTCTATTCAAAATTGGAGTTTATACAAGTCGAATGTATCCCAAGGGTCACACAAATCCCTTGGAATTGAAACGAAGAGTCGCAATAATGTTTATTACAATTAAACTACTAAAACTATCAAAATTATCAAAAAACTAAATATAAAATTTAGTCCACTTTGAGAAGGCATAACTTTCTCATCCTAGCTCCGAATTACAAACCGTTTGATGCGTTGGAAAGGTATTCAAATAATCTAGAACCAAATTTCGGAAACATCGAAGACGTCTCTTCATGTTTCCGCGCCCAACATTTGTCCAATACCTGATCTGATTTATGAAAACCAGATTACAATACCTGGTGTGATACCTGCGGTATTGTAGATTTCAACACAAAAATTGACAACAAGAAGATTGCAAGCCAAAAACTGTCTCCATTCTATTCAAAATTGGAGTTTATACAAGTCGAATGTATCCCAAGGGTCACACAAATCCCTTGGAATTGAAACGAAGAGTCGCAATAATGTTTATTACAATTAAACTACTAAAACTATCAAAATTATCAAAAAACTAAATATAAAATTTAGTCCACTTTGAGAAGGCATAACTTTCTCATCCTAGCTCCGAATTACAAACCGTTTGATGCGTTGGAAAGGTATTCAAATAATCTAGAACCAAATTTCGGAAACATCGAAGACGTCTCTTCATGTTTCCTGCGCCCAACATTTGTCCAATACCTGATCTGATTTATGAAAACCAGATTACAATACCTGGTGTGATACCTGCGGTATTGTAGATTTCAACACAAAAATTGACAACAAGAAGATTGCAAGCCAAAAACTGTCTCCATTCTATTCAAAATTGGAGTTTATACAAGTCGAATGTATCCCAAGGGTCACACAAATCCCTTGGAATTGAAACGAAGAGTCGCAATAATGTTTATTACAATTAAACTACTAAAACTATCAAAATTATCAAAAAACTAAATATAAAATTTAGTCCACTTTGAGAAGGCATAACTTTCTCATCCTAGCTCCGAATTACAAACCGTTTGATGCGTTGGAAAGGTATTCAAATAATCTAGAACCAAATTTCGGAAACATCGAAGACGTCTCTTCATGTTTCCGCGCCCAACATTTGTCCAATACCTGATCTGATTTATGAAAACCAGATTACAATACCTGGTGTGATACCTGCGGTATTGTAGATTTCAACACAAAAATTGACAACAAGAAGATTGCAAGCCAAAAACTGTCTCCATTCTATTCAAAATTGGAGTTTATACAAGTCGAATGTATCCCAAGGGTCACACAAATCCCTTGGAATTGAAACGAAGAGTCGCAATAATGTTTATTACAATTAAACTACTAAAACTATCAAAATTATCAAAAAACTAAATATAAAATTTAGTCCACTTTGAGAAGGCATAACTTTCTCATCCTAGCTCCGAATTACAAACCGTTTGATGCGTTGGAAAGGTATTCAAATAATCTAGAACCAAATTTCGGAAACATCGAAGACGTCTCTTCATGTTTCCGCGCCCAACATTTGTCCAATACCTGATCTGATTTATGAAAACCAGATTACAATACCTGGTGTGATACCTGCGGTATTGTAGATTTCAACACAAAAATTGACAACAAGAAGATTGCAAGCCAAAAACTGTCTCCATTCTATTCAAAATTGGAGTTTATACAAGTCGAATGTATCCCAAGGGTCACACAAATCCCTTGGAATTGAAACGAAGAGTCGCAATAATGTTTATTACAATTAAACTACTAAAACTATCAAAATTATCAAAAAACTAAATATAAAATTTAGTCCACTTTGAGAAGGCATAACTTTCTCATCCTAGCTCCGAATTACAAACCGTTTGATGCGTTGGAAAGGTATTCAAATAATCTAGAACCAAATTTCGGAAACATCGAAGACGTCTCTTCATGTTTCCGCGCCCAACATTTGTCCAATACCTGATCTGATTTATGAAAACCAGATTACAATACCTGGTGTGATACCTGCGGTATTGTAGATTTCAACACAAAAATTGACAACAAGAAGATTGCAAGCCAAAAACTGTCTCCATTCTATTCAAAATTGGAGTTTATACAAGTCGAATGTATCCCAAGGGTCACACAAATCCCTTGGAATTGAAACGAAGAGTCGCAATAATGTTTATTACAATTAAACTACTAAAACTATCAAAATTATCAAAAAACTAAATATAAAATTTAGTCCACTTTGAGAAGGCATAACTTTCTCATCCTAGCTCCGAATTACAAACCGTTTGATGCGTTGGAAAGGTATTCAAATAATCTAGAACCAAATTTCGGAAACATCGAAGACGTCTCTTCATGTTTCCGCGCCCAACATTTGTCCAATACCTGATCTGATTTATGAAAACCAGATTACAATACCTGGTGTGATACCTGCGGTATTGTAGATTTCAACACAAAAATTGACAACAAGAAGATTGCAAGCCAAAAACTGTCTCCATTCTATTCAAAATTGGAGTTTATACAAGTCGAATGTATCCCAAGGGTCACACAAATCCCTTGGAATTGAAACGAAGAGTCGCAATAATGTTTATTACAATTAAACTACTAAAACTATCAAAATTATCAAAAAACTAAATATAAAATTTAGTCCACTTTGAGAAGGCATAACTTTCTCATCCTAGCTCCGAATTACAAACCGTTTGATGCGTTGGAAAGGTATTCAAATAATCTAGAACCAAATTTCGGAAACATCGAAGACGTCTCTTCATGTTTCCGCGCCCAACATTTGTCCAATACCTGATCTGATTTATGAAAACCAGATTACAATACCTGGTGTGATACCTGCGGTATTGTAGATTTCAACACAAAAATTGACAACAAGAAGATTGCAAGCCAAAAACTGTCTCCATTCTATTCAAAATTGGAGTTTATACAAGTCGAATGTATCCCAAGGGTCACACAAATCCCTTGGAATTGAAACGAAGAGTCGCAATAATGTTTATTACAATTAAACTACTAAAACTATCAAAATTATCAAAAAACTAAATATAAAATTTAGTCCACTTTGAGAAGGCATAACTTTCTCATCCTAGCTCCGAATTACAAACCGTTTGATGCGTTGGAAAGGTATTCAAATAATCTAGAACCAAATTTCGGAAACATCGAAGACGTCTCTTCATGTTTCCGCGCCCAACATTTGTCCAATACCTGATCTGATTTATGAAAACCAGATTACAATACCTGGTGTGATACCTGCGGTATTGTAGATTTCAACACAAAAATTGACAACAAGAAGATTGCAAGCCAAAAACTGTCTCCATTCTATTCAAAATTGGAGTTTATACAAGTCGAATGTATCCCAAGGGTCACACAAATCCCTTGGAATTGAAACGAAGAGTCGCAATAATGTTTATTACAATTAAACTACTAAAACTATCAAAATTATCAAAAAACTAAATATAAAATTTAGTCCACTTTGAGAAGGCATAACTTTCTCATCCTAGCTCCGAATTACAAACCGTTTGATGCGTTGGAAAGGTATTCAAATAATCTAGAACCAAATTTCGGAAACATCGAAGACGTCTCTTCATGTTTCCGCGCCCAACATTTGTCCAATACCTGATCTGATTTATGAAAACCAGATTACAATACCTGGTGTGATACCTGCGGTATTGTAGATTTCAACACAAAAATTGACAACAAGAAGATTGCAAGCCAAAAACTGTCTCCATTCTATTCAAAATTGGAGTTTATACAAGTCGAATGTATCCCAAGGGTCACACAAATCCCTTGGAATTGAAACGAAGAGTCGCAATAATGTTTATTACAATTAAACTACTAAAACTATCAAAATTATCAAAAAACTAAATATAAAATTTAGTCCACTTTGAGAAGGCATAACTTTCTCATCCTAGCTCCGAATTACAAACCGTTTGATGCGTTGGAAAGGTATTCAAATAATCTAGAACCAAATTTCGGAAACATCGAAGACGTCTCTTCATGTTTCCGCGCCCAACATTTGTCCAATACCTGATCTGATTTATGAAAACCAGATTACAATACCTGGTGTGATACCTGCGGTATTGTAGATTTCAACACAAAAATTGACAACAAGAAGATTGCAAGCCAAAAACTGTCTCCATTCTATTCAAAATTGGAGTTTATACAAGTCGAATGTATCCCAAGGGTCACACAAATCCCTTGGAATTGAAACGAAGAGTCGCAATAATGTTTATTACAATTAAACTACTAAAACTATCAAAATTATCAAAAAACTAAATATAAAATTTAGTCCACTTTGAGAAGGCATAACTTTCTCATCCTAGCTCCGAATTACAAACCGTTTGATGCGTTGGAAAGGTATTCAAATAATCTAGAACCAAATTTCGGAAACATCGAAGACGTCTCTTCATGTTTCCGCGCCCAACATTTGTCCAATACCTGATCTGATTTATGAAAACCAGATTACAATACCTGGTGTGATACCTGCGGTATTGTAGATTTCAACACAAAAATTGACAACAAGAAGATTGCAAGCCAAAAACTGTCTCCATTCTATTCAAAATTGGAGTTTATACAAGTCGAATGTATCCCAAGGGTCACACAAATCCCTTGGAATTGAAACGAAGAGTCGCAATAATGTTTATTACAATTAAACTACTAAAACTATCAAAATTATCAAAAAACTAAATATAAAATTTAGTCCACTTTGAGAAGGCATAACTTTCTCATCCTAGCTCCGAATTACAAACCGTTTGATGCGTTGGAAAGGTATTCAAATAATCTAGAACCAAATTTCGGAAACATCGAAGACGTCTCTTCATGTTTCCGCGCCCAACATTTGTCCAATACCTGATCTGATTTATGAAAACCAGATTACAATACCTGGTGTGATACCTGCGGTATTGTAGATTTCAACACAAAAATTGACAACAAGAAGATTGCAAGCCAAAAACTGTCTCCATTCTATTCAAAATTGGAGTTTATACAAGTCGAATGTATCCCAAGGGTCACACAAATCCCTTGGAATTGAAACGAAGAGTCGCAATAATGTTTATTACAATTAAACTACTAAAACTATCAAAATTATCAAAAAACTAAATATAAAATTTAGTCCACTTTGAGAAGGCATAACTTTCTCATCCTAGCTCCGAATTACAAACCGTTTGATGCGTTGGAAAGGTATTCAAATAATCTAGAACCAAATTTCGGAAACATCGAAGACGTCTCTTCATGTTTCCGCGCCCAACATTTGTCCAATACCTGATCTGATTTATGAAAACCAGATTACAATACCTGGTGTGATACCTGCGGTATTGTAGATTTCAACACAAAAATTGACAACAAGAAGATTGCAAGCCAAAAACTGTCTCCATTCTATTCAAAATTGGAGTTTATACAAGTCGAATGTATCCCAAGGGTCACACAAATCCCTTGGAATTGAAACGAAGAGTCGCAATAATGTTTATTACAATTAAACTACTAAAACTATCAAAATTATCAAAAAACTAAATATAAAATTTAGTCCACTTTGAGAAGGCATAACTTTCTCATCCTAGCTCCGAATTACAAACCGTTTGATGCGTTGGAAAGGTATTCAAATAATCTAGAACCAAATTTCGGAAACATCGAAGACGTCTCTTCATGTTTCCGCGCCCAACATTTGTCCAATACCTGATCTGATTTATGAAAACCAGATTACAATACCTGGTGTGATACCTGCGGTATTGTAGATTTCAACACAAAAATTGACAACAAGAAGATTGCAAGCCAAAAACTGTCTCCATTCTATTCAAAATTGGAGTTTATACAAGTCGAATGTATCCCAAGGGTCACACAAATCCCTTGGAATTGAAACGAAGAGTCGCAATAATGTTTATTACAATTAAACTACTAAAACTATCAAAATTATCAAAAAACTAAATATAAAATTTAGTCCACTTTGAGAAGGCATAACTTTCTCATCCTAGCTCCGAATTACAAACCGTTTGATGCGTTGGAAAGGTATTCAAATAATCTAGAACCAAATTTCGGAAACATCGAAGACGTCTCTTCATGTTTCCGCGCCCAACATTTGTCCAATACCTGATCTGATTTATGAAAACCAGATTACAATACCTGGTGTGATACCTGCGGTATTGTAGATTTCAACACAAAAATTGACAACAAGAAGATTGCAAGCCAAAAACTGTCTCCATTCTATTCAAAATTGGAGTTTATACAAGTCGAATGTATCCCAAGGGTCACACAAATCCCTTGGAATTGAAACGAAGAGTCGCAATAATGTTTATTACAATTAAACTACTAAAACTATCAAAATTATCAAAAAACTAAATATAAAATTTAGTCCACTTTGAGAAGGCATAACTTTCTCATCCTAGCTCCGAATTACAAACCGTTTGATTACAAACCGTTTGAGGCGTTGGAAGGTATTCAAATAATCTAGAACCAAATTTTCGGAAACATCGAAGTACGTCTCTTCATGTTTCCGCGGCCCAACATTTTGTCCTATACCTGATCTGATTTATGAAAACCAGATTACTATACCTGGTGTGATACCTGCGGTATTGTAGATTTCAACACAAAAATTGACAACAAGAAGATTGCAAGCCAAAAACTGTCTCCATTCTATTCAAAATTGGAGTTTTATACAAGTCGAATGTATCCCAAGGGTCACACAAATCCCTTGGAATTGAAACGAAGAGTCCGCAATAATGTTTATTACAATTAAACTACTAAAACTATCAAAATTATCAAAAAACTAAATATAAAATTTAGTCCACTTGACGAAGGCATAACTTTCTCATCCTAGCTCCGAATTACAAACCGTTTGATGCGTTGGAAAGGTATTCAAATAATCTAGAACCAAATTTCGGAAACATCGAAGACGTCTCTTCATGTTTCCGCGCCCAACATTTGTCCAATACCTGATCTGATTTATGAAAACCAGATTACAATACCTGGTGTGATACCCACAAAAATTGACAACAAGAAGATTGCAAGCCAAAAACTGTCTCCATTCTATTCAAAATTGGAGTTTATACAAGTCGAATGTATCCCAAGGGTCACACAAATCCCTTGGAATTGAAACGAAGAGTCGCAATAATGTTTATTACAATTAAACTACTAAAACTATCAAAATTATCAAAAAACTAAATATAAAATTTAGTCCACTTTGAGAAGGCATAACTTTCTCATCCTAGCTCCGAATTACAAACCGTTTGATGCGTTGGAAAGGTATTCAAATAATCTAGAACCAAATTTCGGAAACATCGAAGACGTCTCTTCATGTTTCCGCGCCCAACATTTGTCCAATACCTGATCTGATTTATGAAAACCAGATTACAATACCTGGTGTGATACCTGCGGTATTGTAGATTTCAACACAAAAATTGACAACAAGAAGATTGCAAGCCAAAAACTGTCTCCATTCTATTCAAAATTGGAGTTTATACAAGTCGAATGTATCCCAAGGGTCACACAAATCCCTTGGAATTGAAACGAAGAGTCGCAATAATGTTTATTACAATTAAACTACTAAAACTATCAAAATTATCAAAAAACTAAATATAAAATTTAGTCCACTTTGAGAAGGCATAACTTTCTCATCCTAGCTCCGAATTACAAACCGTTTGATGCGTTGGAAAGGTATTCAAATAATCTAGAACCAAATTTCGGAAACATCGAAGACGTCTCTTCATGTTTCCGCGCCCAACATTTGTCCAATACCTGATCTGATTTATGAAAACCAGATTACAATACCTGGTGTGATACCTGCGGTATTGTAGATTTCAACACAAAAATTGACAACAAGAAGATTGCAAGCCAAAAACTGTCTCCATTCTATTCAAAATTGGAGTTTATACAAGTCGAATGTATCCCAAGGGTCACACAAATCCCTTGGAATTGAAACGAAGAGTCGCAATAATGTTTATTACAATTAAACTACTAAAACTATCAAAATTATCAAAAAACTAAATATAAAATTTAGTCCACTTTGAGAAGGCATAACTTTCTCATCCTAGCTCCGAATTACAAACCGTTTGATGCGTTGGAAAGGTATTCAAATAATCTAGAACCAAATTTCGGAAACATCGAAGACGTCTCTTCATGTTTCCGCGCCCAACATTTGTCCAATACCTGATCTGATTTATGAAAACCAGATTACAATACCTGGTGTGATACCTGCGGTATTGTAGATTTCAACACAAAAATTGACAACAAGAAGATTGCAAGCCAAAAACTGTCTCCATTCTATTCAAAATTGGAGTTTATACAAGTCGAATGTATCCCAAGGGTCACACAAATCCCTTGGAATTGAAACGAAGAGTCGCAATAATGTTTATTACAATTAAACTACTAAAACTATCAAAATTATCAAAAAACTAAATATAAAATTTAGTCCACTTTGAGAAGGCATAACTTTCTCATCCTAGCTCCGAATTACAAACCGTTTGATGCGTTGGAAAGGTATTCAAATAATCTAGAACCAAATTTCGGAAACATCGAAGACGTCTCTTCATGTTTCCGCGCCCAACATTTGTCCAATACCTGATCTGATTTATGAAAACCAGATTACAATACCTGGTGTGATACCTGCGGTATTGTAGATTTCAACACAAAAATTGACAACAAGAAGATTGCAAGCCAAAAACTGTCTCCATTCTATTCAAAATTGGAGTTTATACAAGTCGAATGTATCCCAAGGGTCACACAAATCCCTTGGAATTGAAACGAAGAGTCGCAATAATGTTTATTACAATTAAACTACTAAAACTATCAAAATTATCAAAAAACTAAATATAAAATTTAGTCCACTTTGAGAAGGCATAACTTTCTCATCCTAGCTCCGAATTACAAACCGTTTGATGCGTTGGAAAGGTATTCAAATAATCTAGAACCAAATTTCGGAAACATCGAAGACGTCTCTTCATGTTTCCGCGCCCAACATTTGTCCAATACCTGATCTGATTTATGAAAACCAGATTACAATACCTGGTGTGATACCTGCGGTATTGTAGATTTCAACACAAAAATTGACAACAAGAAGATTGCAAGCCAAAAACTGTCTCCATTCTATTCAAAATTGGAGTTTATACAAGTCGAATGTATCCCAAGGGTCACACAAATCCCTTGGAATTGAAACGAAGAGTCGCAATAATGTTTATTACAATTAAACTACTAAAACTATCAAAATTATCAAAAAACTAAATATAAAATTTAGTCCACTTTGAGAAGGCATAACTTTCTCATCCTAGCTCCGAATTACAAACCGTTTGATGCGTTGGAAAGGTATTCAAATAATCTAGAACCAAATTTCGGAAACATCGAAGACGTCTCTTCATGTTTCCGCGCCCAACATTTGTCCAATACCTGATCTGATTTATGAAAACCAGATTACAATACCTGGTGTGATACCTGCGGTATTGTAGATTTCAACACAAAAATTGACAACAAGAAGATTGCAAGCCAAAAACTGTCTCCATTCTATTCAAAATTGGAGTTTATACAAGTCGAATGTATCCCAAGGGTCACACAAATCCCTTGGAATTGAAACGAAGAGTCGCAATAATGTTTATTACAATTAAACTACTAAAACTATCAAAATTATCAAAAAACTAAATATAAAATTTAGTCCACTTTGAGAAGGCATAACTTTCTCATCCTAGCTCCGAATTACAAACCGTTTGATGCGTTGGAAAGGTATTCAAATAATCTAGAACCAAATTTCGGAAACATCGAAGACGTCTCTTCATGTTTCCGCGCCCAACATTTGTCCAATACCTGATCTGATTTATGAAAACCAGATTACAATACCTGGTGTGATACCTGCGGTATTGTAGATTTCAACACAAAAATTGACAACAAGAAGATTGCAAGCCAAAAACTGTCTCCATTCTATTCAAAATTGGAGTTTATACAAGTCGAATGTATCCCAAGGGTCACACAAATCCCTTGGAATTGAAACGAAGAGTCGCAATAATGTTTATTACAATTAAACTACTAAAACTATCAAAATTATCAAAAAACTAAATATAAAATTTAGTCCACTTTGAGAAGGCATAACTTTCTCATCCTAGCTCCGAATTACAAACCGTTTGATGCGTTGGAAAGGTATTCAAATAATCTAGAACCAAATTTCGGAAACATCGAAGACGTCTCTTCATGTTTCCGCGCCCAACATTTGTCCAATACCTGATCTGATTTATGAAAACCAGATTACAATACCTGGTGTGATACCTGCGGTATTGTAGATTTCAACACAAAAATTGACAACAAGAAGATTGCAAGCCAAAAACTGTCTCCATTCTATTCAAAATTGGAGTTTATACAAGTCGAATGTATCCCAAGGGTCACACAAATCCCTTGGAATTGAAACGAAGAGTCGCAATAATGTTTATTACAATTAAACTACTAAAACTATCAAAATTATCAAAAAACTAAATATAAAATTTAGTCCACTTTGAGAAGGCATAACTTTCTCATCCTAGCTCCGAATTACAAACCGTTTGATGCGTTGGAAAGGTATTCAAATAATCTAGAACCAAATTTCGGAAACATCGAAGACGTCTCTTCATGTTTCCGCGCCCAACATTTGTCCAATACCTGATCTGATTTATGAAAACCAGATTACAATACCTGGTGTGATACCTGCGGTATTGTAGATTTCAACACAAAAATTGACAACAAGAAGATTGCAAGCCAAAAACTGTCTCCATTCTATTCAAAATTGGAGTTTATACAAGTCGAATGTATCCCAAGGGTCACACAAATCCCTTGGAATTGAAACGAAGAGTCGCAATAATGTTTATTACAATTAAACTACTAAAACTATCAAAATTATCAAAAAACTAAATATAAAATTTAGTCCACTTTGAGAAGGCATAACTTTCTCATCCTAGCTCCGAATTACAAACCGTTTGATGCGTTGGAAAGGTATTCAAATAATCTAGAACCAAATTTCGGAAACATCGAAGACGTCTCTTCATGTTTCCGCGCCCAACATTTGTCCAATACCTGATCTGATTTATGAAAACCAGATTACAATACCTGGTGTGATACCTGCGGTATTGTAGATTTCAACACAAAAATTGACAACAAGAAGATTGCAAGCCAAAAACTGTCTCCATTCTATTCAAAATTGGAGTTTATACAAGTCGAATGTATCCCAAGGGTCACACAAATCCCTTGGAATTGAAACGAAGAGTCGCAATAATGTTTATTACAATTAAACTACTAAAACTATCAAAATTATCAAAAAACTAAATATAAAATTTAGTCCACTTTGAGAAGGCATAACTTTCTCATCCTAGCTCCGAATTACAAACCGTTTGATGCGTTGGAAAGGTATTCAAATAATCTAGAACCAAATTTCGGAAACATCGAAGACGTCTCTTCATGTTTCCGCGCCCAACATTTGTCCAATACCTGATCTGATTTATGAAAACCAGATTACAATACCTGGTGTGATACCTGCGGTATTGTAGATTTCAACACAAAAATTGACAACAAGAAGATTGCAAGCCAAAAACTGTCTCCATTCTATTCAAAATTGGAGTTTATACAAGTCGAATGTATCCCAAGGGTCACACAAATCCCTTGGAATTGAAACGAAGAGTCGCAATAATGTTTATTACAATTAAACTACTAAAACTATCAAAATTATCAAAAAACTAAATATAAAATTTAGTCCACTTTGAGAAGGCATAACTTTCTCATCCTAGCTCCGAATTACAAACCGTTTGATGCGTTGGAAAGGTATTCAAATAATCTAGAACCAAATTTCGGAAACATCGAAGACGTCTCTTCATGTTTCCGCGCCCAACATTTGTCCAATACCTGATCTGATTTATGAAAACCAGATTACAATACCTGGTGTGATACCTGCGGTATTGTAGATTTCAACACAAAAATTGACAACAAGAAGATTGCAAGCCAAAAACTGTCTCCATTCTATTCAAAATTGGAGTTTATACAAGTCGAATGTATCCCAAGGGTCACACAAATCCCTTGGAATTGAAACGAAGAGTCGCAATAATGTTTATTACAATTAAACTACTAAAACTATCAAAATTATCAAAAAACTAAATATAAAATTTAGTCCACTTTGAGAAGGCATAACTTTCTCATCCTAGCTCCGAATTACAAACCGTTTGATGCGTTGGAAAGGTATTCAAATAATCTAGAACCAAATTTCGGAAACATCGAAGACGTCTCTTCATGTTTCCGCGCCCAACATTTGTCCAATACCTGATCTGATTTATGAAAACCAGATTACAATACCTGGTGTGATACCTGCGGTATTGTAGATTTCAACACAAAAATTGACAACAAGAAGATTGCAAGCCAAAAACTGTCTCCATTCTATTCAAAATTGGAGTTTATACAAGTCGAATGTATCCCAAGGGTCACACAAATCCCTTGGAATTGAAACGAAGAGTCGCAATAATGTTTATTACAATTAAACTACTAAAACTATCAAAATTATCAAAAAACTAAATATAAAATTTAGTCCACTTTGAGAAGGCATAACTTTCTCATCCTAGCTCCGAATTACAAACCGTTTGATGCGTTGGAAAGGTATTCAAATAATCTAGAACCAAATTTCGGAAACATCGAAGACGTCTCTTCATGTTTCCGCGCCCAACATTTGTCCAATACCTGATCTGATTTATGAAAACCAGATTACAATACCTGGTGTGATACCTGCGGTATTGTAGATTTCAACACAAAAATTGACAACAAGAAGATTGCAAGCCAAAAACTGTCTCCATTCTATTCAAAATTGGAGTTTATACAAGTCGAATGTATCCCAAGGGTCACACAAATCCCTTGGAATTGAAACGAAGAGTCGCAATAATGTTTATTACAATTAAACTACTAAAACTATCAAAATTATCAAAAAACTAAATATAAAATTTAGTCCACTTTGAGAAGGCATAACTTTCTCATCCTAGCTCCGAATTACAAACCGTTTGATGCGTTGGAAAGGTATTCAAATAATCTAGAACCAAATTTCGGAAACATCGAAGACGTCTCTTCATGTTTCCGCGCCCAACATTTGTCCAATACCTGATCTGATTTATGAAAACCAGATTACAATACCTGGTGTGATACCTGCGGTATTGTAGATTTCAACACAAAAATTGACAACAAGAAGATTGCAAGCCAAAAACTGTCTCCATTCTATTCAAAATTGGAGTTTATACAAGTCGAATGTATCCCAAGGGTCACACAAATCCCTTGGAATTGAAACGAAGAGTCGCAATAATGTTTATTACAATTAAACTACTAAAACTATCAAAATTATCAAAAAACTAAATATAAAATTTAGTCCACTTTGAGAAGGCATAACTTTCTCATCCTAGCTCCGAATTACAAACCGTTTGATGCGTTGGAAAGGTATTCAAATAATCTAGAACCAAATTTCGGAAACATCGAAGACGTCTCTTCATGTTTCCGCGCCCAACATTTGTCCAATACCTGATCTGATTTATGAAAACCAGATTACAATACCTGGTGTGATACCTGCGGTATTGTAGATTTCAACACAAAAATTGACAACAAGAAGATTGCAAGCCAAAAACTGTCTCCATTCTATTCAAAATTGGAGTTTATACAAGTCGAATGTATCCCAAGGGTCACACAAATCCCTTGGAATTGAAACGAAGAGTCGCAATAATGTTTATTACAATTAAACTACTAAAACTATCAAAATTATCAAAAAACTAAATATAAAATTTAGTCCACTTTGAGAAGGCATAACTTTCTCATCCTAGCTCCGAATTACAAACCGTTTGATGCGTTGGAAAGGTATTCAAATAATCTAGAACCAAATTTCGGAAACATCGAAGACGTCTCTTCATGTTTCCGCGCCCAACATTTGTCCAATACCTGATCTGATTTATGAAAACCAGATTACAATACCTGGTGTGATACCTGCGGTATTGTAGATTTCAACACAAAAATTGACAACAAGAAGATTGCAAGCCAAAAACTGTCTCCATTCTATTCAAAATTGGAGTTTATACAAGTCGAATGTATCCCAAGGGTCACACAAATCCCTTGGAATTGAAACGAAGAGTCGCAATAATGTTTATTACAATTAAACTACTAAAACTATCAAAATTATCAAAAAACTAAATATAAAATTTAGTCCACTTTGAGAAGGCATAACTTTCTCATCCTAGCTCCGAATTACAAACCGTTTGATGCGTTGGAAAGGTATTCAAATAATCTAGAACCAAATTTCGGAAACATCGAAGACGTCTCTTCATGTTTCCGCGCCCAACATTTGTCCAATACCTGATCTGATTTATGAAAACCAGATTACAATACCTGGTGTGATACCTGCGGTATTGTAGATTTCAACACAAAAATTGACAACAAGAAGATTGCAAGCCAAAAACTGTCTCCATTCTATTCAAAATTGGAGTTTATACAAGTCGAATGTATCCCAAGGGTCACACAAATCCCTTGGAATTGAAACGAAGAGTCGCAATAATGTTTATTACAATTAAACTACTAAAACTATCAAAATTATCAAAAAACTAAATATAAAATTTAGTCCACTTTGAGAAGGCATAACTTTCTCATCCTAGCTCCGAATTACAAACCGTTTGATGCGTTGGAAAGGTATTCAAATAATCTAGAACCAAATTTCGGAAACATCGAAGACGTCTCTTCATGTTTCCGCGCCCAACATTTGTCCAATACCTGATCTGATTTATGAAAACCAGATTACAATACCTGGTGTGATACCTGCGGTATTGTAGATTTCAACACAAAAATTGACAACAAGAAGATTGCAAGCCAAAAACTGTCTCCATTCTATTCAAAATTGGAGTTTATACAAGTCGAATGTATCCCAAGGGTCACACAAATCCCTTGGAATTGAAACGAAGAGTCGCAATAATGTTTATTACAATTAAACTACTAAAACTATCAAAATTATCAAAAAACTAAATATAAAATTTAGTCCACTTTGAGAAGGCATAACTTTCTCATCCTAGCTCCGAATTACAAACCGTTTGATGCGTTGGAAAGGTATTCAAATAATCTAGAACCAAATTTCGGAAACATCGAAGACGTCTCTTCATGTTTCCGCGCCCAACATTTGTCCAATACCTGATCTGATTTATGAAAACCAGATTACAATACCTGGTGTGATACCTGCGGTATTGTAGATTTCAACACAAAAATTGACAACAAGAAGATTGCAAGCCAAAAACTGTCTCCATTCTATTCAAAATTGGAGTTTATACAAGTCGAATGTATCCCAAGGGTCACACAAATCCCTTGGAATTGAAACGAAGAGTCGCAATAATGTTTATTACAATTAAACTACTAAAACTATCAAAATTATCAAAAAACTAAATATAAAATTTAGTCCACTTTGAGAAGGCATAACTTTCTCATCCTAGCTCCGAATTACAAACCGTTTGATGCGTTGGAAAGGTATTCAAATAATCTAGAACCAAATTTCGGAAACATCGAAGACGTCTCTTCATGTTTCCGCGCCCAACATTTGTCCAATACCTGATCTGATTTATGAAAACCAGATTACAATACCTGGTGTGATACCTGCGGTATTGTAGATTTCAACACAAAAATTGACAACAAGAAGATTGCAAGCCAAAAACTGTCTCCATTCTATTCAAAATTGGAGTTTATACAAGTCGAATGTATCCCAAGGGTCACACAAATCCCTTGGAATTGAAACGAAGAGTCGCAATAATGTTTATTACAATTAAACTACTAAAACTATCAAAATTATCAAAAAACTAAATATAAAATTTAGTCCACTTTGAGAAGGCATAACTTTCTCATCCTAGCTCCGAATTACAAACCGTTTGATGCGTTGGAAAGGTATTCAAATAATCTAGAACCAAATTTCGGAAACATCGAAGACGTCTCTTCATGTTTCCGCGCCCAACATTTGTCCAATACCTGATCTGATTTATGAAAACCAGATTACAATACCTGGTGTGATACCTGCGGTATTGTAGATTTCAACACAAAAATTGACAACAAGAAGATTGCAAGCCAAAAACTGTCTCCATTCTATTCAAAATTGGAGTTTATACAAGTCGAATGTATCCCAAGGGTCACACAAATCCCTTGGAATTGAAACGAAGAGTCGCAATAATGTTTATTACAATTAAACTACTAAAACTATCAAAATTATCAAAAAACTAAATATAAAATTTAGTCCACTTTGAGAAGGCATAACTTTCTCATCCTAGCTCCGAATTACAAACCGTTTGATGCGTTGGAAAGGTATTCAAATAATCTAGAACCAAATTTCGGAAACATCGAAGACGTCTCTTCATGTTTCCGCGCCCAACATTTGTCCAATACCTGATCTGATTTATGAAAACCAGATTACAATACCTGGTGTGATACCTGCGGTATTGTAGATTTCAACACAAAAATTGACAACAAGAAGATTGCAAGCCAAAAACTGTCTCCATTCTATTCAAAATTGGAGTTTATACAAGTCGAATGTATCCCAAGGGTCACACAAATCCCTTGGAATTGAAACGAAGAGTCGCAATAATGTTTATTACAATTAAACTACTAAAACTATCAAAATTATCAAAAAACTAAATATAAAATTTAGTCCACTTTGAGAAGGCATAACTTTCTCATCCTAGCTCCGAATTACAAACCGTTTGATGCGTTGGAAAGGTATTCAAATAATCTAGAACCAAATTTCGGAAACATCGAAGACGTCTCTTCATGTTTCCGCGCCCAACATTTGTCCAATACCTGATCTGATTTATGAAAACCAGATTACAATACCTGGTGTGATACCTGCGGTATTGTAGATTTCAACACAAAAATTGACAACAAGAAGATTGCAAGCCAAAAACTGTCTCCATTCTATTCAAAATTGGAGTTTATACAAGTCGAATGTATCCCAAGGGTCACACAAATCCCTTGGAATTGAAACGAAGAGTCGCAATAATGTTTATTACAATTAAACTACTAAAACTATCAAAATTATCAAAAAACTAAATATAAAATTTAGTCCACTTTGAGAAGGCATAACTTTCTCATCCTAGCTCCGAATTACAAACCGTTTGATGCGTTGGAAAGGTATTCAAATAATCTAGAACCAAATTTCGGAAACATCGAAGACGTCTCTTCATGTTTCCGCGCCCAACATTTGTCCAATACCTGATCTGATTTATGAAAACCAGATTACAATACCTGGTGTGATACCTGCGGTATTGTAGATTTCAACACAAAAATTGACAACAAGAAGATTGCAAGCCAAAAACTGTCTCCATTCTATTCAAAATTGGAGTTTATACAAGTCGAATGTATCCCAAGGGTCACACAAATCCCTTGGAATTGAAACGAAGAGTCGCAATAATGTTTATTACAATTAAACTACTAAAACTATCAAAATTATCAAAAAACTAAATATAAAATTTAGTCCACTTTGAGAAGGCATAACTTTCTCATCCTAGCTCCGAATTACAAACCGTTTGATGCGTTGGAAAGGTATTCAAATAATCTAGAACCAAATTTCGGAAACATCGAAGACGTCTCTTCATGTTTCCGCGCCCAACATTTGTCCAATACCTGATCTGATTTATGAAAACCAGATTACAATACCTGGTGTGATACCTGCGGTATTGTAGATTTCAACACAAAAATTGACAACAAGAAGATTGCAAGCCAAAAACTGTCTCCATTCTATTCAAAATTGGAGTTTATACAAGTCGAATGTATCCCAAGGGTCACACAAATCCCTTGGAATTGAAACGAAGAGTCGCAATAATGTTTATTACAATTAAACTACTAAAACTATCAAAATTATCAAAAAACTAAATATAAAATTTAGTCCACTTTGAGAAGGCATAACTTTCTCATCCTAGCTCCGAATTACAAACCGTTTGATGCGTTGGAAAGGTATTCAAATAATCTAGAACCAAATTTCGGAAACATCGAAGACGTCTCTTCATGTTTCCGCGCCCAACATTTGTCCAATACCTGATCTGATTTATGAAAACCAGATTACAATACCTGGTGTGATACCTGCGGTATTGTAGATTTCAACACAAAAATTGACAACAAGAAGATTGCAAGCCAAAAACTGTCTCCATTCTATTCAAAATTGGAGTTTATACAAGTCGAATGTATCCCAAGGGTCACACAAATCCCTTGGAATTGAAACGAAGAGTCGCAATAATGTTTATTACAATTAAACTACTAAAACTATCAAAATTATCAAAAAACTAAATATAAAATTTAGTCCACTTTGAGAAGGCATAACTTTCTCATCCTAGCTCCGAATTACAAACCGTTTGATGCGTTGGAAAGGTATTCAAATAATCTAGAACCAAATTTCGGAAACATCGAAGACGTCTCTTCATGTTTCCGCGCCCAACATTTGTCCAATACCTGATCTGATTTATGAAAACCAGATTACAATACCTGGTGTGATACCTGCGGTATTGTAGATTTCAACACAAAAATTGACAACAAGAAGATTGCAAGCCAAAAACTGTCTCCATTCTATTCAAAATTGGAGTTTATACAAGTCGAATGTATCCCAAGGGTCACACAAATCCCTTGGAATTGAAACGAAGAGTCGCAATAATGTTTATTACAATTAAACTACTAAAACTATCAAAATTATCAAAAAACTAAATATAAAATTTAGTCCACTTTGAGAAGGCATAACTTTCTCATCCTAGCTCCGAATTACAAACCGTTTGATGCGTTGGAAAGGTATTCAAATAATCTAGAACCAAATTTCGGAAACATCGAAGACGTCTCTTCATGTTTCCGCGCCCAACATTTGTCCAATACCTGATCTGATTTATGAAAACCAGATTACAATACCTGGTGTGATACCTGCGGTATTGTAGATTTCAACACAAAAATTGACAACAAGAAGATTGCAAGCCAAAAACTGTCTCCATTCTATTCAAAATTGGAGTTTATACAAGTCGAATGTATCCCAAGGGTCACACAAATCCCTTGGAATTGAAACGAAGAGTCGCAATAATGTTTATTACAATTAAACTACTAAAACTATCAAAATTATCAAAAAACTAAATATAAAATTTAGTCCACTTTGAGAAGGCATAACTTTCTCATCCTAGCTCCGAATTACAAACCGTTTGATGCGTTGGAAAGGTATTCAAATAATCTAGAACCAAATTTCGGAAACATCGAAGACGTCTCTTCATGTTTCCGCGCCCAACATTTGTCCAATACCTGATCTGATTTATGAAAACCAGATTACAATACCTGGTGTGATACCTGCGGTATTGTAGATTTCAACACAAAAATTGACAACAAGAAGATTGCAAGCCAAAAACTGTCTCCATTCTATTCAAAATTGGAGTTTATACAAGTCGAATGTATCCCAAGGGTCACACAAATCCCTTGGAATTGAAACGAAGAGTCGCAATAATGTTTATTACAATTAAACTACTAAAACTATCAAAATTATCAAAAAACTAAATATAAAATTTAGTCCACTTTGAGAAGGCATAACTTTCTCATCCTAGCTCCGAATTACAAACCGTTTGATGCGTTGGAAAGGTATTCAAATAATCTAGAACCAAATTTCGGAAACATCGAAGACGTCTCTTCA
Organism: Cryptomeria japonica; assembly: GCF_030272615.1. Classification (NCBI taxonomy): domain Eukaryota; kingdom Viridiplantae; phylum Streptophyta; class Pinopsida; order Cupressales; family Cupressaceae; genus Cryptomeria; species Cryptomeria japonica. The sequence continues at coordinate 32,627 of NW_026729449.1, read as the reverse complement.
TGTTTCCGCGCCCAACATTTGTCCAATACCTGATCTGATTTATGAAAACCAGATTACAATACCTGGTGTGATACCTGCGGTATTGTAGATTTCAACACAAAAATTGACAACAAGAAGATTGCAAGCCAAAAACTGTCTCCATTCTATTCAAAATTGGAGTTTATACAAGTCGAATGTATCCCAAGGGTCACACAAATCCCTTGGAATTGAAACGAAGAGTCGCAATAATGTTTATTACAATTAAACTACTAAAACTATCAAAATTATCAAAAAACTAAATATAAAATTTAGTCCACTTTGAGAAGGCATAACTTTCTCATCCTAGCTCCGAATTACAAACCGTTTGATGCGTTGGAAAGGTATTCAAATAATCTAGAACCAAATTTCGGAAACATCGAAGACGTCTCTTCATGTTTCCGCGCCCAACATTTGTCCAATACCTGATCTGATTTATGAAAACCAGATTACAATACCTGGTGTGATACCTGCGGTATTGTAGATTTCAACACAAAAATTGACAACAAGAAGATTGCAAGCCAAAAACTGTCTCCATTCTATTCAAAATTGGAGTTTATACAAGTCGAATGTATCCCAAGGGTCACACAAATCCCTTGGAATTGAAACGAAGAGTCGCAATAATGTTTATTACAATTAAACTACTAAAACTATCAAAATTATCAAAAAACTAAATATAAAATTTAGTCCACTTTGAGAAGGCATAACTTTCTCATCCTAGCTCCGAATTACAAACCGTTTGATGCGTTGGAAAGGTATTCAAATAATCTAGAACCAAATTTCGGAAACATCGAAGACGTCTCTTCATGTTTCCGCGCCCAACATTTGTCCAATACCTGATCTGATTTATGAAAACCAGATTACAATACCTGGTGTGATACCTGCGGTATTGTAGATTTCAACACAAAAATTGACAACAAGAAGATTGCAAGCCAAAAACTGTCTCCATTCTATTCAAAATTGGAGTTTATACAAGTCGAATGTATCCCAAGGGTCACACAAATCCCTTGGAATTGAAACGAAGAGTCGCAATAATGTTTATTACAATTAAACTACTAAAACTATCAAAATTATCAAAAAACTAAATATAAAATTTAGTCCACTTTGAGAAGGCATAACTTTCTCATCCTAGCTCCGAATTACAAACCGTTTGATGCGTTGGAAAGGTATTCAAATAATCTAGAACCAAATTTCGGAAACATCGAAGACGTCTCTTCATGTTTCCGCGCCCAACATTTGTCCAATACCTGATCTGATTTATGAAAACCAGATTACAATACCTGGTGTGATACCTGCGGTATTGTAGATTTCAACACAAAAATTGACAACAAGAAGATTGCAAGCCAAAAACTGTCTCCATTCTATTCAAAATTGGAGTTTATACAAGTCGAATGTATCCCAAGGGTCACACAAATCCCTTGGAATTGAAACGAAGAGTCGCAATAATGTTTATTACAATTAAACTACTAAAACTATCAAAATTATCAAAAAACTAAATATAAAATTTAGTCCACTTTGAGAAGGCATAACTTTCTCATCCTAGCTCCGAATTACAAACCGTTTGATGCGTTGGAAAGGTATTCAAATAATCTAGAACCAAATTTCGGAAACATCGAAGACGTCTCTTCATGTTTCCGCGCCCAACATTTGTCCAATACCTGATCTGATTTATGAAAACCAGATTACAATACCTGGTGTGATACCTGCGGTATTGTAGATTTCAACACAAAAATTGACAACAAGAAGATTGCAAGCCAAAAACTGTCTCCATTCTATTCAAAATTGGAGTTTATACAAGTCGAATGTATCCCAAGGGTCACACAAATCCCTTGGAATTGAAACGAAGAGTCGCAATAATGTTTATTACAATTAAACTACTAAAACTATCAAAATTATCAAAAAACTAAATATAAAATTTAGTCCACTTTGAGAAGGCATAACTTTCTCATCCTAGCTCCGAATTACAAACCGTTTGATGCGTTGGAAAGGTATTCAAATAATCTAGAACCAAATTTCGGAAACATCGAAGACGTCTCTTCATGTTTCCGCGCCCAACATTTGTCCAATACCTGATCTGATTTATGAAAACCAGATTACAATACCTGGTGTGATACCTGCGGTATTGTAGATTTCAACACAAAAATTGACAACAAGAAGATTGCAAGCCAAAAACTGTCTCCATTCTATTCAAAATTGGAGTTTATACAAGTCGAATGTATCCCAAGGGTCACACAAATCCCTTGGAATTGAAACGAAGAGTCGCAATAATGTTTATTACAATTAAACTACTAAAACTATCAAAATTATCAAAAAACTAAATATAAAATTTAGTCCACTTTGAGAAGGCATAACTTTCTCATCCTAGCTCCGAATTACAAACCGTTTGATGCGTTGGAAAGGTATTCAAATAATCTAGAACCAAATTTCGGAAACATCGAAGACGTCTCTTCATGTTTCCGCGCCCAACATTTGTCCAATACCTGATCTGATTTATGAAAACCAGATTACAATACCTGGTGTGATACCTGCGGTATTGTAGATTTCAACACAAAAATTGACAACAAGAAGATTGCAAGCCAAAAACTGTCTCCATTCTATTCAAAATTGGAGTTTATACAAGTCGAATGTATCCCAAGGGTCACACAAATCCCTTGGAATTGAAACGAAGAGTCGCAATAATGTTTATTACAATTAAACTACTAAAACTATCAAAATTATCAAAAAACTAAATATAAAATTTAGTCCACTTTGAGAAGGCATAACTTTCTCATCCTAGCTCCGAATTACAAACCGTTTGATGCGTTGGAAAGGTATTCAAATAATCTAGAACCAAATTTCGGAAACATCGAAGACGTCTCTTCATGTTTCCGCGCCCAACATTTGTCCAATACCTGATCTGATTTATGAAAACCAGATTACAATACCTGGTGTGATACCTGCGGTATTGTAGATTTCAACACAAAAATTGACAACAAGAAGATTGCAAGCCAAAAACTGTCTCCATTCTATTCAAAATTGGAGTTTATACAAGTCGAATGTATCCCAAGGGTCACACAAATCCCTTGGAATTGAAACGAAGAGTCGCAATAATGTTTATTACAATTAAACTACTAAAACTATCAAAATTATCAAAAAACTAAATATAAAATTTAGTCCACTTTGAGAAGGCATAACTTTCTCATCCTAGCTCCGAATTACAAACCGTTTGATGCGTTGGAAAGGTATTCAAATAATCTAGAACCAAATTTCGGAAACATCGAAGACGTCTCTTCATGTTTCCGCGCCCAACATTTGTCCAATACCTGATCTGATTTATGAAAACCAGATTACAATACCTGGTGTGATACCTGCGGTATTGTAGATTTCAACACAAAAATTGACAACAAGAAGATTGCAAGCCAAAAACTGTCTCCATTCTATTCAAAATTGGAGTTTATACAAGTCGAATGTATCCCAAGGGTCACACAAATCCCTTGGAATTGAAACGAAGAGTCGCAATAATGTTTATTACAATTAAACTACTAAAACTATCAAAATTATCAAAAAACTAAATATAAAATTTAGTCCACTTTGAGAAGGCATAACTTTCTCATCCTAGCTCCGAATTACAAACCGTTTGATGCGTTGGAAAGGTATTCAAATAATCTAGAACCAAATTTCGGAAACATCGAAGACGTCTCTTCATGTTTCCGCGCCCAACATTTGTCCAATACCTGATCTGATTTATGAAAACCAGATTACAATACCTGGTGTGATACCTGCGGTATTGTAGATTTCAACACAAAAATTGACAACAAGAAGATTGCAAGCCAAAAACTGTCTCCATTCTATTCAAAATTGGAGTTTATACAAGTCGAATGTATCCCAAGGGTCACACAAATCCCTTGGAATTGAAACGAAGAGTCGCAATAATGTTTATTACAATTAAACTACTAAAACTATCAAAATTATCAAAAAACTAAATATAAAATTTAGTCCACTTTGAGAAGGCATAACTTTCTCATCCTAGCTCCGAATTACAAACCGTTTGATGCGTTGGAAAGGTATTCAAATAATCTAGAACCAAATTTCGGAAACATCGAAGACGTCTCTTCATGTTTCCGCGCCCAACATTTGTCCAATACCTGATCTGATTTATGAAAACCAGATTACAATACCTGGTGTGATACCTGCGGTATTGTAGATTTCAACACAAAAATTGACAACAAGAAGATTGCAAGCCAAAAACTGTCTCCATTCTATTCAAAATTGGAGTTTATACAAGTCGAATGTATCCCAAGGGTCACACAAATCCCTTGGAATTGAAACGAAGAGTCGCAATAATGTTTATTACAATTAAACTACTAAAACTATCAAAATTATCAAAAAACTAAATATAAAATTTAGTCCACTTTGAGAAGGCATAACTTTCTCATCCTAGCTCCGAATTACAAACCGTTTGATGCGTTGGAAAGGTATTCAAATAATCTAGAACCAAATTTCGGAAACATCGAAGACGTCTCTTCATGTTTCCGCGCCCAACATTTGTCCAATACCTGATCTGATTTATGAAAACCAGATTACAATACCTGGTGTGATACCTGCGGTATTGTAGATTTCAACACAAAAATTGACAACAAGAAGATTGCAAGCCAAAAACTGTCTCCATTCTATTCAAAATTGGAGTTTATACAAGTCGAATGTATCCCAAGGGTCACACAAATCCCTTGGAATTGAAACGAAGAGTCGCAATAATGTTTATTACAATTAAACTACTAAAACTATCAAAATTATCAAAAAACTAAATATAAAATTTAGTCCACTTTGAGAAGGCATAACTTTCTCATCCTAGCTCCGAATTACAAACCGTTTGATGCGTTGGAAAGGTATTCAAATAATCTAGAACCAAATTTCGGAAACATCGAAGACGTCTCTTCATGTTTCCGCGCCCAACATTTGTCCAATACCTGATCTGATTTATGAAAACCAGATTACAATACCTGGTGTGATACCTGCGGTATTGTAGATTTCAACACAAAAATTGACAACAAGAAGATTGCAAGCCAAAAACTGTCTCCATTCTATTCAAAATTGGAGTTTATACAAGTCGAATGTATCCCAAGGGTCACACAAATCCCTTGGAATTGAAACGAAGAGTCGCAATAATGTTTATTACAATTAAACTACTAAAACTATCAAAATTATCAAAAAACTAAATATAAAATTTAGTCCACTTTGAGAAGGCATAACTTTCTCATCCTAGCTCCGAATTACAAACCGTTTGATGCGTTGGAAAGGTATTCAAATAATCTAGAACCAAATTTCGGAAACATCGAAGACGTCTCTTCATGTTTCCGCGCCCAACATTTGTCCAATACCTGATCTGATTTATGAAAACCAGATTACAATACCTGGTGTGATACCTGCGGTATTGTAGATTTCAACACAAAAATTGACAACAAGAAGATTGCAAGCCAAAAACTGTCTCCATTCTATTCAAAATTGGAGTTTATACAAGTCGAATGTATCCCAAGGGTCACACAAATCCCTTGGAATTGAAACGAAGAGTCGCAATAATGTTTATTACAATTAAACTACTAAAACTATCAAAATTATCAAAAAACTAAATATAAAATTTAGTCCACTTTGAGAAGGCATAACTTTCTCATCCTAGCTCCGAATTACAAACCGTTTGATGCGTTGGAAAGGTATTCAAATAATCTAGAACCAAATTTCGGAAACATCGAAGACGTCTCTTCATGTTTCCGCGCCCAACATTTGTCCAATACCTGATCTGATTTATGAAAACCAGATTACAATACCTGGTGTGATACCTGCGGTATTGTAGATTTCAACACAAAAATTGACAACAAGAAGATTGCAAGCCAAAAACTGTCTCCATTCTATTCAAAATTGGAGTTTATACAAGTCGAATGTATCCCAAGGGTCACACAAATCCCTTGGAATTGAAACGAAGAGTCGCAATAATGTTTATTACAATTAAACTACTAAAACTATCAAAATTATCAAAAAACTAAATATAAAATTTAGTCCACTTTGAGAAGGCATAACTTTCTCATCCTAGCTCCGAATTACAAACCGTTTGATGCGTTGGAAAGGTATTCAAATAATCTAGAACCAAATTTCGGAAACATCGAAGACGTCTCTTCATGTTTCCGCGCCCAACATTTGTCCAATACCTGATCTGATTTATGAAAACCAGATTACAATACCTGGTGTGATACCTGCGGTATTGTAGATTTCAACACAAAAATTGACAACAAGAAGATTGCAAGCCAAAAACTGTCTCCATTCTATTCAAAATTGGAGTTTATACAAGTCGAATGTATCCCAAGGGTCACACAAATCCCTTGGAATTGAAACGAAGAGTCGCAATAATGTTTATTACAATTAAACTACTAAAACTATCAAAATTATCAAAAAACTAAATATAAAATTTAGTCCACTTTGAGAAGGCATAACTTTCTCATCCTAGCTCCGAATTACAAACCGTTTGATGCGTTGGAAAGGTATTCAAATAATCTAGAACCAAATTTCGGAAACATCGAAGACGTCTCTTCATGTTTCCGCGCCCAACATTTGTCCAATACCTGATCTGATTTATGAAAACCAGATTACAATACCTGGTGTGATACCTGCGGTATTGTAGATTTCAACACAAAAATTGACAACAAGAAGATTGCAAGCCAAAAACTGTCTCCATTCTATTCAAAATTGGAGTTTATACAAGTCGAATGTATCCCAAGGGTCACACAAATCCCTTGGAATTGAAACGAAGAGTCGCAATAATGTTTATTACAATTAAACTACTAAAACTATCAAAATTATCAAAAAACTAAATATAAAATTTAGTCCACTTTGAGAAGGCATAACTTTCTCATCCTAGCTCCGAATTACAAACCGTTTGATGCGTTGGAAAGGTATTCAAATAATCTAGAACCAAATTTCGGAAACATCGAAGACGTCTCTTCATGTTTCCGCGCCCAACATTTGTCCAATACCTGATCTGATTTATGAAAACCAGATTACAATACCTGGTGTGATACCTGCGGTATTGTAGATTTCAACACAAAAATTGACAACAAGAAGATTGCAAGCCAAAAACTGTCTCCATTCTATTCAAAATTGGAGTTTATACAAGTCGAATGTATCCCAAGGGTCACACAAATCCCTTGGAATTGAAACGAAGAGTCCCAATAATGTTTATTACAATTAAACTACTAAAACTATCAAAATTATCAAAAAACTAAATATAAAATTTAGTCCACTTTGAGAAGGCATAACTTTCTCATCCTAGCTCCGAATTACAAACCGTTTGATGCGTTGGAAAGGTATTCAAATAATCTAGAACCAAATTTCGGAAACATCGAAGACGTCTCTTCATGTTTCCGCGCCCAACATTTGTCCAATACCTGATCTGATTTATGAAAACCAGATTACAATACCTGGTGTGATACCTGCGGTATTGTAGATTTCAACACAAAAATTGACAACAAGAAGATTGCAAGCCAAAAACTGTCTCCATTCTATTCAAAATTGGAGTTTATACAAGTCGAATGTATCCCAAGGGTCACACAAATCCCTTGGAATTGAAACGAAGAGTCGCAATAATGTTTATTACAATTAAACTACTAAAACTATCAAAATTATCAAAAAACTAAATATAAAATTTAGTCCACTTTGAGAAGGCATAACTTTCTCATCCTAGCTCCGAATTACAAACCGTTTGATGCGTTGGAAAGGTATTCAAATAATCTAGAACCAAATTTCGGAAACATCGAAGACGTCTCTTCATGTTTCCGCGCCCAACATTTGTCCAATACCTGATCTGATTTATGAAAACCAGATTACAATACCTGGTGTGATACCTGCGGTATTGTAGATTTCAACACAAAAATTGACAACAAGAAGATTGCAAGCCAAAAACTGTCTCCATTCTATTCAAAATTGGAGTTTATACAAGTCGAATGTATCCCAAGGGTCACACAAATCCCTTGGAATTGAAACGAAGAGTCGCAATAATGTTTATTACAATTAAACTACTAAAACTATCAAAATTATCAAAAAACTAAATATAAAATTTAGTCCACTTTGAGAAGGCATAACTTTCTCATCCTAGCTCCGAATTACAAACCGTTTGATGCGTTGGAAAGGTATTCCAATAATCTAGAACCAAATTTCGGAAACATCGAAGACGTCTCTTCATGTTTCCGCGCCCAACATTTGTCCAATACCTGATCTGATTTATGAAAACCAGATTACAATACCTGGTGTGATACCTGCGGTATTGTAGATTTCAACACAAAAATTGACAACAAGAAGATTGCAAGCCAAAAACTGTCTCCATTCTATTCAAAATTGGAGTTTATACAAGTCGAATGTATCCCAAGGGTCACACAAATCCCTTGGAATTGAAACGAAGAGTCGCAATAATGTTTATTACAATTAAACTACTAAAACTATCAAAATTATCAAAAAACTAAATATAAAATTTAGTCCACTTTGAGAAGGCATAACTTTCTCATCCTAGCTCCGAATTACAAACCGTTTGATGCGTTGGAAAGGTATTCAAATAATCTAGAACCAAATTTCGGAAACATCGAAGACGTCTCTTCATGTTTCCGCGCCCAACATTTGTCCAATACCTGATCTGATTTATGAAAACCAGATTACAATACCTGGTGTGATACCTGCGGTATTGTAGATTTCAACACAAAAATTGACAACAAGAAGATTGCAAGCCAAAAACTGTCTCCATTCTATTCAAAATTGGAGTTTATACAAGTCGAATGTATCCCAAGGGTCACACAAATCCCTTGGAATTGAAACGAAGAGTCGCAATAATGTTTATTACAATTAAACTACTAAAACTATCAAAATTATCAAAAAACTAAATATAAAATTTAGTCCACTTTGAGAAGGCATAACTTTCTCATCCTAGCTCCGAATTACAAACCGTTTGATGCGTTGGAAAGGTATTCCAATAATCTAGAACCAAATTTCGGAAACATCGAAGACGTCTCTTCATGTTTCCGCGCCCAACATTTGTCCAATACCTGATCTGATTTATGAAAACCAGATTACAATACCTGGTGTGATACCTGCGGTATTGTAGATTTCAACACAAAAATTGACAACAAGAAGATTGCAAGCCAAAAACTGTCTCCATTCTATTCAAAATTGGAGTTTATACAAGTCGAATGTATCCCAAGGGTCACACAAATCCCTTGGAATTGAAACGAAGAGTCGCAATAATGTTTATTACAATTAAACTACTAAAACTATCAAAATTATCAAAAAACTAAATATAAAATTTAGTCCACTTTGAGAAGGCATAACTTTCTCATCCTAGCTCCGAATTACAAACCGTTTGATGCGTTGGAAAGGTATTCAAATAATCTAGAACCAAATTTCGGAAACATCGAAGACGTCTCTTCATGTTTCCGCGCCCAACATTTGTCCAATACCTGATCTGATTTATGAAAACCAGATTACAATACCTGGTGTGATACCTGCGGTATTGTAGATTTCAACACAAAAATTGACAACAAGAAGATTGCAAGCCAAAAACTGTCTCCATTCTATTCAAAATTGGAGTTTATACAAGTCGAATGTATCCCAAGGGTCACACAAATCCCTTGGAATTGAAACGAAGAGTCCCAATAATGTTTATTACAATTAAACTACTAAAACTATCAAAATTATCAAAAAACTAAATATAAAATTTAGTCCACTTTGAGAAGGCATAACTTTCTCATCCTAGCTCCGAATTACAAACCGTTTGATGCGTTGGAAAGGTATTCAAATAATCTAGAACCAAATTTCGGAAACATCGAAGACGTCTCTTCATGTTTCCGCGCCCAACATTTGTCCAATACCTGATCTGATTTATGAAAACCAGATTACAATACCTGGTGTGATACCTGCGGTATTGTAGATTTCAACACAAAAATTGACAACAAGAAGATTGCAAGCCAAAAACTGTCTCCATTCTATTCAAAATTGGAGTTTATACAAGTCGAATGTATCCCAAGGGTCACACAAATCCCTTGGAATTGAAACGAAGAGTCGCAATAATGTTTATTACAATTAAACTACTAAAACTATCAAAATTATCAAAAAACTAAATATAAAATTTAGTCCACTTTGAGAAGGCATAACTTTCTCATCCTAGCTCCGAATTACAAACCGTTTGATGCGTTGGAAAGGTATTCAAATAATCTAGAACCAAATTTCGGAAACATCGAAGACGTCTCTTCATGTTTCCGCGCCCAACATTTGTCCAATACCTGATCTGATTTATGAAAACCAGATTACAATACCTGGTGTGATACCTGCGGTATTGTAGATTTCAACACAAAAATTGACAACAAGAAGATTGCAAGCCAAAAACTGTCTCCATTCTATTCAAAATTGGAGTTTATACAAGTCGAATGTATCCCAAGGGTCACACAAATCCCTTGGAATTGAAACGAAGAGTCGCAATAATGTTTATTACAATTAAACTACTAAAACTATCAAAATTATCAAAAAACTAAATATAAAATTTAGTCCACTTTGAGAAGGCATAACTTTCTCATCCTAGCTCCGAATTACAAACCGTTTGATGCGTTGGAAAGGTATTCAAATAATCTAGAACCAAATTTCGGAAACATCGAAGACGTCTCTTCATGTTTCCGCGCCCAACATTTGTCCAATACCTGATCTGATTTATGAAAACCAGATTACAATACCTGGTGTGATACCTGCGGTATTGTAGATTTCAACACAAAAATTGACAACAAGAAGATTGCAAGCCAAAAACTGTCTCCATTCTATTCAAAATTGGAGTTTATACAAGTCGAATGTATCCCAAGGGTCACACAAATCCCTTGGAATTGAAACGAAGAGTCGCAATAATGTTTATTACAATTAAACTACTAAAACTATCAAAATTATCAAAAAACTAAATATAAAATTTAGTCCACTTTGAGAAGGCATAACTTTCTCATCCTAGCTCCGAATTACAAACCGTTTGATGCGTTGGAAAGGTATTCAAATAATCTAGAACCAAATTTCGGAAACATCGAAGACGTCTCTTCATGTTTCCGCGCCCAACATTTGTCCAATACCTGATCTGATTTATGAAAACCAGATTACAATACCTGGTGTGATACCTGCGGTATTGTAGATTTCAACACAAAAATTGACAACAAGAAGATTGCAAGCCAAAAACTGTCTCCATTCTATTCAAAATTGGAGTTTATACAAGTCGAATGTATCCCAAGGGTCACACAAATCCCTTGGAATTGAAACGAAGAGTCGCAATAATGTTTATTACAATTAAACTACTAAAACTATCAAAATTATCAAAAAACTAAATATAAAATTTAGTCCACTTTGAGAAGGCATAACTTTCTCATCCTAGCTCCGAATTACAAACCGTTTGATGCGTTGGAAAGGTATTCAAATAATCTAGAACCAAATTTCGGAAACATCGAAGACGTCTCTTCATGTTTCCGCGCCCAACATTTGTCCAATACCTGATCTGATTTATGAAAACCAGATTACAATACCTGGTGTGATACCTGCGGTATTGTAGATTTCAACACAAAAATTGACAACAAGAAGATTGCAAGCCAAAAACTGTCTCCATTCTATTCAAAATTGGAGTTTATACAAGTCGAATGTATCCCAAGGGTCACACAAATCCCTTGGAATTGAAACGAAGAGTCGCAATAATGTTTATTACAATTAAACTACTAAAACTATCAAAATTATCAAAAAACTAAATATAAAATTTAGTCCACTTTGAGAAGGCATAACTTTCTCATCCTAGCTCCGAATTACAAACCGTTTGATGCGTTGGAAAGGTATTCAAATAATCTAGAACCAAATTTCGGAAACATCGAAGACGTCTCTTCATGTTTCCGCGCCCAACATTTGTCCAATACCTGATCTGATTTATGAAAACCAGATTACAATACCTGGTGTGATACCTGCGGTATTGTAGATTTCAACACAAAAATTGACAACAAGAAGATTGCAAGCCAAAAACTGTCTCCATTCTATTCAAAATTGGAGTTTATACAAGTCGAATGTATCCCAAGGGTCACACAAATCCCTTGGAATTGAAACGAAGAGTCGCAATAATGTTTATTACAATTAAACTACTAAAACTATCAAAATTATCAAAAAACTAAATATAAAATTTAGTCCACTTTGAGAAGGCATAACTTTCTCATCCTAGCTCCGAATTACAAACCGTTTGATGCGTTGGAAAGGTATTCCAATAATCTAGAACCAAATTTCGGAAACATCGAAGACGTCTCTTCATGTTTCCGCGCCCAACATTTGTCCAATACCTGATCTGATTTATGAAAACCAGATTACAATACCTGGTGTGATACCTGCGGTATTGTAGATTTCAACACAAAAATTGACAACAAGAAGATTGCAAGCCAAAAACTGTCTCCATTCTATTCAAAATTGGAGTTTATACAAGTCGAATGTATCCCAAGGGTCACACAAATCCCTTGGAATTGAAACGAAGAGTCGCAATAATGTTTATTACAATTAAACTACTAAAACTATCAAAATTATCAAAAAACTAAATATAAAATTTAGTCCACTTTGAGAAGGCATAACTTTCTCATCCTAGCTCCGAATTACAAACCGTTTGATGCGTTGGAAAGGTATTCAAATAATCTAGAACCAAATTTCGGAAACATCGAAGACGTCTCTTCATGTTTCCGCGCCCAACATTTGTCCAATACCTGATCTGATTTATGAAAACCAGATTACAATACCTGGTGTGATACCTGCGGTATTGTAGATTTCAACACAAAAATTGACAACAAGAAGATTGCAAGCCAAAAACTGTCTCCATTCTATTCAAAATTGGAGTTTATACAAGTCGAATGTATCCCAAGGGTCACACAAATCCCTTGGAATTGAAACGAAGAGTCGCAATAATGTTTATTACAATTAAACTACTAAAACTATCAAAATTATCAAAAAACTAAATATAAAATTTAGTCCACTTTGAGAAGGCATAACTTTCTCATCCTAGCTCCGAATTACAAACCGTTTGATGCGTTGGAAAGGTATTCAAATAATCTAGAACCAAATTTCGGAAACATCGAAGACGTCTCTTCATGTTTCCGCGCCCAACATTTGTCCAATACCTGATCTGATTTATGAAAACCAGATTACAATACCTGGTGTGATACCTGCGGTATTGTAGATTTCAACACAAAAATTGACAACAAGAAGATTGCAAGCCAAAAACTGTCTCCATTCTATTCAAAATTGGAGTTTATACAAGTCGAATGTATCCCAAGGGTCACACAAATCCCTTGGAATTGAAACGAAGAGTCGCAATAATGTTTATTACAATTAAACTACTAAAACTATCAAAATTATCAAAAAACTAAATATAAAATTTAGTCCACTTTGAGAAGGCATAACTTTCTCATCCTAGCTCCGAATTACAAACCGTTTGATGCGTTGGAAAGGTATTCAAATAATCTAGAACCAAATTTCGGAAACATCGAAGACGTCTCTTCATGTTTCCGCGCCCAACATTTGTCCAATACCTGATCTGATTTATGAAAACCAGATTACAATACCTGGTGTGATACCTGCGGTATTGTAGATTTCAACACAAAAATTGACAACAAGAAGATTGCAAGCCAAAAACTGTCTCCATTCTATTCAAAATTGGAGTTTATACAAGTCGAATGTATCCCAAGGGTCACACAAATCCCTTGGAATTGAAACGAAGAGTCGCAATAATGTTTATTACAATTAAACTACTAAAACTATCAAAATTATCAAAAAACTAAATATAAAATTTAGTCCACTTTGAGAAGGCATAACTTTCTCATCCTAGCTCCGAATTACAAACCGTTTGATGCGTTGGAAAGGTATTCAAATAATCTAGAACCAAATTTCGGAAACATCGAAGACGTCTCTTCATGTTTCCGCGCCCAACATTTGTCCAATACCTGATCTGATTTATGAAAACCAGATTACAATACCTGGTGTGATACCTGCGGTATTGTAGATTTCAACACAAAAATTGACAACAAGAAGATTGCAAGCCAAAAACTGTCTCCATTCTATTCAAAATTGGAGTTTATACAAGTCGAATGTATCCCAAGGGTCACACAAATCCCTTGGAATTGAAACGAAGAGTCGCAATAATGTTTATTACAATTAAACTACTAAAACTATCAAAATTATCAAAAAACTAAATATAAAATTTAGTCCACTTTGAGAAGGCATAACTTTCTCATCCTAGCTCCGAATTACAAACCGTTTGATGCGTTGGAAAGGTATTCAAATAATCTAGAACCAAATTTCGGAAACATCGAAGACGTCTCTTCATGTTTCCGCGCCCAACATTTGTCCAATACCTGATCTGATTTATGAAAACCAGATTACAATACCTGGTGTGATACCTGCGGTATTGTAGATTTCAACACAAAAATTGACAACAAGAAGATTGCAAGCCAAAAACTGTCTCCATTCTATTCAAAATTGGAGTTTATACAAGTCGAATGTATCCCAAGGGTCACACAAATCCCTTGGAATTGAAACGAAGAGTCGCAATAATGTTTATTACAATTAAACTACTAAAACTATCAAAATTATCAAAAAACTAAATATAAAATTTAGTCCACTTTGAGAAGGCATAACTTTCTCATCCTAGCTCCGAATTACAAACCGTTTGATGCGTTGGAAAGGTATTCAAATAATCTAGAACCAAATTTCGGAAACATCGAAGACGTCTCTTCATGTTTCCGCGCCCAACATTTGTCCAATACCTGATCTGATTTATGAAAACCAGATTACAATACCTGGTGTGATACCTGCGGTATTGTAGATTTCAACACAAAAATTGACAACAAGAAGATTGCAAGCCAAAAACTGTCTCCATTCTATTCAAAATTGGAGTTTATACAAGTCGAATGTATCCCAAGGGTCACACAAATCCCTTGGAATTGAAACGAAGAGTCGCAATAATGTTTATTACAATTAAACTACTAAAACTATCAAAATTATCAAAAAACTAAATATAAAATTTAGTCCACTTTGAGAAGGCATAACTTTCTCATCCTAGCTCCGAATTACAAACCGTTTGATGCGTTGGAAAGGTATTCAAATAATCTAGAACCAAATTTCGGAAACATCGAAGACGTCTCTTCATGTTTCCGCGCCCAACATTTGTCCAATACCTGATCTGATTTATGAAAACCAGATTACAATACCTGGTGTGATACCTGCGGTATTGTAGATTTCAACACAAAAATTGACAACAAGAAGATTGCAAGCCAAAAACTGTCTCCATTCTATTCAAAATTGGAGTTTATACAAGTCGAATGTATCCCAAGGGTCACACAAATCCCTTGGAATTGAAACGAAGAGTCGCAATAATGTTTATTACAATTAAACTACTAAAACTATCAAAATTATCAAAAAACTAAATATAAAATTTAGTCCACTTTGAGAAGGCATAACTTTCTCATCCTAGCTCCGAATTACAAACCGTTTGATGCGTTGGAAAGGTATTCAAATAATCTAGAACCAAATTTCGGAAACATCGAAGACGTCTCTTCATGTTTCCGCGCCCAACATTTGTCCAATACCTGATCTGATTTATGAAAACCAGATTACAATACCTGGTGTGATACCTGCGGTATTGTAGATTTCAACACAAAAATTGACAACAAGAAGATTGCAAGCCAAAAACTGTCTCCATTCTATTCAAAATTGGAGTTTATACAAGTCGAATGTATCCCAAGGGTCACACAAATCCCTTGGAATTGAAACGAAGAGTCGCAATAATGTTTATTACAATTAAACTACTAAAACTATCAAAATTATCAAAAAACTAAATATAAAATTTAGTCCACTTTGAGAAGGCATAACTTTCTCATCCTAGCTCCGAATTACAAACCGTTTGATGCGTTGGAAAGGTATTCAAATAATCTAGAACCAAATTTCGGAAACATCGAAGACGTCTCTTCATGTTTCCGCGCCCAACATTTGTCCAATACCTGATCTGATTTATGAAAACCAGATTACAATACCTGGTGTGATACCTGCGGTATTGTAGATTTCAACACAAAAATTGACAACAAGAAGATTGCAAGCCAAAAACTGTCTCCATTCTATTCAAAATTGGAGTTTATACAAGTCGAATGTATCCCAAGGGTCACACAAATCCCTTGGAATTGAAACGAAGAGTCGCAATAATGTTTATTACAATTAAACTACTAAAACTATCAAAATTATCAAAAAACTAAATATAAAATTTAGTCCACTTTGAGAAGGCATAACTTTCTCATCCTAGCTCCGAATTACAAACCGTTTGATGCGTTGGAAAGGTATTCAAATAATCTAGAACCAAATTTCGGAAACATCGAAGACGTCTCTTCATGTTTCCGCGCCCAACATTTGTCCAATACCTGATCTGATTTATGAAAACCAGATTACAATACCTGGTGTGATACCTGCGGTATTGTAGATTTCAACACAAAAATTGACAACAAGAAGATTGCAAGCCAAAAACTGTCTCCATTCTATTCAAAATTGGAGTTTATACAAGTCGAATGTATCCCAAGGGTCACACAAATCCCTTGGAATTGAAACGAAGAGTCGCAATAATGTTTATTACAATTAAACTACTAAAACTATCAAAATTATCAAAAAACTAAATATAAAATTTAGTCCACTTTGAGAAGGCATAACTTTCTCATCCTAGCTCCGAATTACAAACCGTTTGATGCGTTGGAAAGGTATTCAAATAATCTAGAACCAAATTTCGGAAACATCGAAGACGTCTCTTCATGTTTCCGCGCCCAACATTTGTCCAATACCTGATCTGATTTATGAAAACCAGATTACAATACCTGGTGTGATACCTGCGGTATTGTAGATTTCAACACAAAAATTGACAACAAGAAGATTGCAAGCCAAAAACTGTCTCCATTCTATTCAAAATTGGAGTTTATACAAGTCGAATGTATCCCAAGGGTCACACAAATCCCTTGGAATTGAAACGAAGAGTCGCAATAATGTTTATTACAATTAAACTACTAAAACTATCAAAATTATCAAAAAACTAAATATAAAATTTAGTCCACTTTGAGAAGGCATAACTTTCTCATCCTAGCTCCGAATTACAAACCGTTTGATGCGTTGG
This sequence comes from Cryptomeria japonica, assembly GCF_030272615.1. NCBI lineage: Eukaryota > Viridiplantae > Streptophyta > Pinopsida > Cupressales > Cupressaceae > Cryptomeria > Cryptomeria japonica. Next base: position 15,421 of record NW_026729449.1, on the reverse strand, counting down.
AAAGGTATTCCAATAATCTAGAACCAAATTTCGGAAACATCGAAGACGTCTCTTCATGTTTCCGCGCCCAACATTTGTCCAATACCTGATCTGATTTATGAAAACCAGATTACAATACCTGGTGTGATACCTGCGGTATTGTAGATTTCAACACAAAAATTGACAACAAGAAGATTGCAAGCCAAAAACTGTCTCCATTCTATTCAAAATTGGAGTTTATACAAGTCGAATGTATCCCAAGGGTCACACAAATCCCTTGGAATTGAAACGAAGAGTCGCAATAATGTTTATTACAATTAAACTACTAAAACTATCAAAATTATCAAAAAACTAAATATAAAATTTAGTCCACTTTGAGAAGGCATAACTTTCTCATCCTAGCTCCGAATTACAAACCGTTTGATGCGTTGGAAAGGTATTCAAATAATCTAGAACCAAATTTCGGAAACATCGAAGACGTCTCTTCATGTTTCCGCGCCCAACATTTGTCCAATACCTGATCTGATTTATGAAAACCAGATTACAATACCTGGTGTGATACCTGCGGTATTGTAGATTTCAACACAAAAATTGACAACAAGAAGATTGCAAGCCAAAAACTGTCTCCATTCTATTCAAAATTGGAGTTTATACAAGTCGAATGTATCCCAAGGGTCACACAAATCCCTTGGAATTGAAACGAAGAGTCGCAATAATGTTTATTACAATTAAACTACTAAAACTATCAAAATTATCAAAAAACTAAATATAAAATTTAGTCCACTTTGAGAAGGCATAACTTTCTCATCCTAGCTCCGAATTACAAACCGTTTGATGCGTTGGAAAGGTATTCAAATAATCTAGAACCAAATTTCGGAAACATCGAAGACGTCTCTTCATGTTTCCGCGCCCAACATTTGTCCAATACCTGATCTGATTTATGAAAACCAGATTACAATACCTGGTGTGATACCTGCGGTATTGTAGATTTCAACACAAAAATTGACAACAAGAAGATTGCAAGCCAAAAACTGTCTCCATTCTATTCAAAATTGGAGTTTATACAAGTCGAATGTATCCCAAGGGTCACACAAATCCCTTGGAATTGAAACGAAGAGTCGCAATAATGTTTATTACAATTAAACTACTAAAACTATCAAAATTATCAAAAAACTAAATATAAAATTTAGTCCACTTTGAGAAGGCATAACTTTCTCATCCTAGCTCCGAATTACAAACCGTTTGATGCGTTGGAAAGGTATTCAAATAATCTAGAACCAAATTTCGGAAACATCGAAGACGTCTCTTCATGTTTCCGCGCCCAACATTTGTCCAATACCTGATCTGATTTATGAAAACCAGATTACAATACCTGGTGTGATACCTGCGGTATTGTAGATTTCAACACAAAAATTGACAACAAGAAGATTGCAAGCCAAAAACTGTCTCCATTCTATTCAAAATTGGAGTTTATACAAGTCGAATGTATCCCAAGGGTCACACAAATCCCTTGGAATTGAAACGAAGAGTCGCAATAATGTTTATTACAATTAAACTACTAAAACTATCAAAATTATCAAAAAACTAAATATAAAATTTAGTCCACTTTGAGAAGGCATAACTTTCTCATCCTAGCTCCGAATTACAAACCGTTTGATGCGTTGGAAAGGTATTCAAATAATCTAGAACCAAATTTCGGAAACATCGAAGACGTCTCTTCATGTTTCCGCGCCCAACATTTGTCCAATACCTGATCTGATTTATGAAAACCAGATTACAATACCTGGTGTGATACCTGCGGTATTGTAGATTTCAACACAAAAATTGACAACAAGAAGATTGCAAGCCAAAAACTGTCTCCATTCTATTCAAAATTGGAGTTTATACAAGTCGAATGTATCCCAAGGGTCACACAAATCCCTTGGAATTGAAACGAAGAGTCGCAATAATGTTTATTACAATTAAACTACTAAAACTATCAAAATTATCAAAAAACTAAATATAAAATTTAGTCCACTTTGAGAAGGCATAACTTTCTCATCCTAGCTCCGAATTACAAACCGTTTGATGCGTTGGAAAGGTATTCAAATAATCTAGAACCAAATTTCGGAAACATCGAAGACGTCTCTTCATGTTTCCGCGCCCAACATTTGTCCAATACCTGATCTGATTTATGAAAACCAGATTACAATACCTGGTGTGATACCTGCGGTATTGTAGATTTCAACACAAAAATTGACAACAAGAAGATTGCAAGCCAAAAACTGTCTCCATTCTATTCAAAATTGGAGTTTATACAAGTCGAATGTATCCCAAGGGTCACACAAATCCCTTGGAATTGAAACGAAGAGTCCCAATAATGTTTATTACAATTAAACTACTAAAACTATCAAAATTATCAAAAAACTAAATATAAAATTTAGTCCACTTTGAGAAGGCATAACTTTCTCATCCTAGCTCCGAATTACAAACCGTTTGATGCGTTGGAAAGGTATTCAAATAATCTAGAACCAAATTTCGGAAACATCGAAGACGTCTCTTCATGTTTCCGCGCCCAACATTTGTCCAATACCTGATCTGATTTATGAAAACCAGATTACAATACCTGGTGTGATACCTGCGGTATTGTAGATTTCAACACAAAAATTGACAACAAGAAGATTGCAAGCCAAAAACTGTCTCCATTCTATTCAAAATTGGAGTTTATACAAGTCGAATGTATCCCAAGGGTCACACAAATCCCTTGGAATTGAAACGAAGAGTCGCAATAATGTTTATTACAATTAAACTACTAAAACTATCAAAATTATCAAAAAACTAAATATAAAATTTAGTCCACTTTGAGAAGGCATAACTTTCTCATCCTAGCTCCGAATTACAAACCGTTTGATGCGTTGGAAAGGTATTCAAATAATCTAGAACCAAATTTCGGAAACATCGAAGACGTCTCTTCATGTTTCCGCGCCCAACATTTGTCCAATACCTGATCTGATTTATGAAAACCAGATTACAATACCTGGTGTGATACCTGCGGTATTGTAGATTTCAACACAAAAATTGACAACAAGAAGATTGCAAGCCAAAAACTGTCTCCATTCTATTCAAAATTGGAGTTTATACAAGTCGAATGTATCCCAAGGGTCACACAAATCCCTTGGAATTGAAACGAAGAGTCGCAATAATGTTTATTACAATTAAACTACTAAAACTATCAAAATTATCAAAAAACTAAATATAAAATTTAGTCCACTTTGAGAAGGCATAACTTTCTCATCCTAGCTCCGAATTACAAACCGTTTGATGCGTTGGAAAGGTATTCAAATAATCTAGAACCAAATTTCGGAAACATCGAAGACGTCTCTTCATGTTTCCGCGCCCAACATTTGTCCAATACCTGATCTGATTTATGAAAACCAGATTACAATACCTGGTGTGATACCTGCGGTATTGTAGATTTCAACACAAAAATTGACAACAAGAAGATTGCAAGCCAAAAACTGTCTCCATTCTATTCAAAATTGGAGTTTATACAAGTCGAATGTATCCCAAGGGTCACACAAATCCCTTGGAATTGAAACGAAGAGTCGCAATAATGTTTATTACAATTAAACTACTAAAACTATCAAAATTATCAAAAAACTAAATATAAAATTTAGTCCACTTTGAGAAGGCATAACTTTCTCATCCTAGCTCCGAATTACAAACCGTTTGATGCGTTGGAAAGGTATTCAAATAATCTAGAACCAAATTTCGGAAACATCGAAGACGTCTCTTCATGTTTCCGCGCCCAACATTTGTCCAATACCTGATCTGATTTATGAAAACCAGATTACAATACCTGGTGTGATACCTGCGGTATTGTAGATTTCAACACAAAAATTGACAACAAGAAGATTGCAAGCCAAAAACTGTCTCCATTCTATTCAAAATTGGAGTTTATACAAGTCGAATGTATCCCAAGGGTCACACAAATCCCTTGGAATTGAAACGAAGAGTCCCAATAATGTTTATTACAATTAAACTACTAAAACTATCAAAATTATCAAAAAACTAAATATAAAATTTAGTCCACTTTGAGAAGGCATAACTTTCTCATCCTAGCTCCGAATTACAAACCGTTTGATGCGTTGGAAAGGTATTCAAATAATCTAGAACCAAATTTCGGAAACATCGAAGACGTCTCTTCATGTTTCCGCGCCCAACATTTGTCCAATACCTGATCTGATTTATGAAAACCAGATTACAATACCTGGTGTGATACCTGCGGTATTGTAGATTTCAACACAAAAATTGACAACAAGAAGATTGCAAGCCAAAAACTGTCTCCATTCTATTCAAAATTGGAGTTTATACAAGTCGAATGTATCCCAAGGGTCACACAAATCCCTTGGAATTGAAACGAAGAGTCGCAATAATGTTTATTACAATTAAACTACTAAAACTATCAAAATTATCAAAAAACTAAATATAAAATTTAGTCCACTTTGAGAAGGCATAACTTTCTCATCCTAGCTCCGAATTACAAACCGTTTGATGCGTTGGAAAGGTATTCAAATAATCTAGAACCAAATTTCGGAAACATCGAAGACGTCTCTTCATGTTTCCGCGCCCAACATTTGTCCAATACCTGATCTGATTTATGAAAACCAGATTACAATACCTGGTGTGATACCTGCGGTATTGTAGATTTCAACACAAAAATTGACAACAAGAAGATTGCAAGCCAAAAACTGTCTCCATTCTATTCAAAATTGGAGTTTATACAAGTCGAATGTATCCCAAGGGTCACACAAATCCCTTGGAATTGAAACGAAGAGTCGCAATAATGTTTATTACAATTAAACTACTAAAACTATCAAAATTATCAAAAAACTAAATATAAAATTTAGTCCACTTTGAGAAGGCATAACTTTCTCATCCTAGCTCCGAATTACAAACCGTTTGATGCGTTGGAAAGGTATTCAAATAATCTAGAACCAAATTTCGGAAACATCGAAGACGTCTCTTCATGTTTCCGCGCCCAACATTTGTCCAATACCTGATCTGATTTATGAAAACCAGATTACAATACCTGGTGTGATACCTGCGGTATTGTAGATTTCAACACAAAAATTGACAACAAGAAGATTGCAAGCCAAAAACTGTCTCCATTCTATTCAAAATTGGAGTTTATACAAGTCGAATGTATCCCAAGGGTCACACAAATCCCTTGGAATTGAAACGAAGAGTCGCAATAATGTTTATTACAATTAAACTACTAAAACTATCAAAATTATCAAAAAACTAAATATAAAATTTAGTCCACTTTGAGAAGGCATAACTTTCTCATCCTAGCTCCGAATTACAAACCGTTTGATGCGTTGGAAAGGTATTCAAATAATCTAGAACCAAATTTCGGAAACATCGAAGACGTCTCTTCATGTTTCCGCGCCCAACATTTGTCCAATACCTGATCTGATTTATGAAAACCAGATTACAATACCTGGTGTGATACCTGCGGTATTGTAGATATCAACACAAAAATTGACAACAAGAAGATTGCAAGCCAAAAACTGTCTCCATTCTATTCAAAATTGGAGTTTATACAAGTCGAATGTATCCCAAGGGTCACACAAATCCCTTGGAATTGAAACGAAGAGTCGCAATAATGTTTATTACAATTAAACTACTAAAACTATCAAAATTATCAAAAAACTAAATATAAAATTTAGTCCACTTTGAGAAGGCATAACTTTCTCATCCTAGCTCCGAATTACAAACCGTTTGATGCGTTGGAAAGGTATTCAAATAATCTAGAACCAAATTTCGGAAACATCGAAGACGTCTCTTCATGTTTCCGCGCCCAACATTTGTCCAATACCTGATCTGATTTATGAAAACCAGATTACAATACCTGGTGTGATACCTGCGGTATTGTAGATTTCAACACAAAAATTGACAACAAGAAGATTGCAAGCCAAAAACTGTCTCCATTCTATTCAAAATTGGAGTTTATACAAGTCGAATGTATCCCAAGGGTCACACAAATCCCTTGGAATTGAAACGAAGAGTCGCAATAATGTTTATTACAATTAAACTACTAAAACTATCAAAATTATCAAAAAACTAAATATAAAATTTAGTCCACTTTGAGAAGGCATAACTTTCTCATCCTAGCTCCGAATTACAAACCGTTTGATGCGTTGGAAAGGTATTCAAATAATCTAGAACCAAATTTCGGAAACATCGAAGACGTCTCTTCATGTTTCCGCGCCCAACATTTGTCCAATACCTGATCTGATTTATGAAAACCAGATTACAATACCTGGTGTGATACCTGCGGTATTGTAGATTTCAACACAAAAATTGACAACAAGAAGATTGCAAGCCAAAAACTGTCTCCATTCTATTCAAAATTGGAGTTTATACAAGTCGAATGTATCCCAAGGGTCACACAAATCCCTTGGAATTGAAACGAAGAGTCGCAATAATGTTTATTACAATTAAACTACTAAAACTATCAAAATTATCAAAAAACTAAATATAAAATTTAGTCCACTTTGAGAAGGCATAACTTTCTCATCCTAGCTCCGAATTACAAACCGTTTGATGCGTTGGAAAGGTATTCAAATAATCTAGAACCAAATTTCGGAAACATCGAAGACGTCTCTTCATGTTTCCGCGCCCAACATTTGTCCAATACCTGATCTGATTTATGAAAACCAGATTACAATACCTGGTGTGATACCTGCGGTATTGTAGATTTCAACACAAAAATTGACAACAAGAAGATTGCAAGCCAAAAACTGTCTCCATTCTATTCAAAATTGGAGTTTATACAAGTCGAATGTATCCCAAGGGTCACACAAATCCCTTGGAATTGAAACGAAGAGTCGCAATAATGTTTATTACAATTAAACTACTAAAACTATCAAAATTATCAAAAAACTAAATATAAAATTTAGTCCACTTTGAGAAGGCATAACTTTCTCATCCTAGCTCCGAATTACAAACCGTTTGATGCGTTGGAAAGGTATTCAAATAATCTAGAACCAAATTTCGGAAACATCGAAGACGTCTCTTCATGTTTCCGCGCCCAACATTTGTCCAATACCTGATCTGATTTATGAAAACCAGATTACAATACCTGGTGTGATACCTGCGGTATTGTAGATTTCAACACAAAAATTGACAACAAGAAGATTGCAAGCCAAAAACTGTCTCCATTCTATTCAAAATTGGAGTTTATACAAGTCGAATGTATCCCAAGGGTCACACAAATCCCTTGGAATTGAAACGAAGAGTCGCAATAATGTTTATTACAATTAAACTACTAAAACTATCAAAATTATCAAAAAACTAAATATAAAATTTAGTCCACTTTGAGAAGGCATAACTTTCTCATCCTAGCTCCGAATTACAAACCGTTTGATGCGTTGGAAAGGTATTCAAATAATCTAGAACCAAATTTCGGAAACATCGAAGACGTCTCTTCATGTTTCCGCGCCCAACATTTGTCCAATACCTGATCTGATTTATGAAAACCAGATTACAATACCTGGTGTGATACCTGCGGTATTGTAGATTTCAACACAAAAATTGACAACAAGAAGATTGCAAGCCAAAAACTGTCTCCATTCTATTCAAAATTGGAGTTTATACAAGTCGAATGTATCCCAAGGGTCACACAAATCCCTTGGAATTGAAACGAAGAGTCGCAATAATGTTTATTACAATTAAACTACTAAAACTATCAAAATTATCAAAAAACTAAATATAAAATTTAGTCCACTTTGAGAAGGCATAACTTTCTCATCCTAGCTCCGAATTACAAACCGTTTGATGCGTTGGAAAGGTATTCAAATAATCTAGAACCAAATTTCGGAAACATCGAAGACGTCTCTTCATGTTTCCGCGCCCAACATTTGTCCAATACCTGATCTGATTTATGAAAACCAGATTACAATACCTGGTGTGATACCTGCGGTATTGTAGATTTCAACACAAAAATTGACAACAAGAAGATTGCAAGCCAAAAACTGTCTCCATTCTATTCAAAATTGGAGTTTATACAAGTCGAATGTATCCCAAGGGTCACACAAATCCCTTGGAATTGAAACGAAGAGTCGCAATAATGTTTATTACAATTAAACTACTAAAACTATCAAAATTATCAAAAAACTAAATATAAAATTTAGTCCACTTTGAGAAGGCATAACTTTCTCATCCTAGCTCCGAATTACAAACCGTTTGATGCGTTGGAAAGGTATTCAAATAATCTAGAACCAAATTTCGGAAACATCGAAGACGTCTCTTCATGTTTCCGCGCCCAACATTTGTCCAATACCTGATCTGATTTATGAAAACCAGATTACAATACCTGGTGTGATACCTGCGGTATTGTAGATTTCAACACAAAAATTGACAACAAGAAGATTGCAAGCCAAAAACTGTCTCCATTCTATTCAAAATTGGAGTTTATACAAGTCGAATGTATCCCAAGGGTCACACAAATCCCTTGGAATTGAAACGAAGAGTCGCAATAATGTTTATTACAATTAAACTACTAAAACTATCAAAATTATCAAAAAACTAAATATAAAATTTAGTCCACTTTGAGAAGGCATAACTTTCTCATCCTAGCTCCGAATTACAAACCGTTTGATGCGTTGGAAAGGTATTCAAATAATCTAGAACCAAATTTCGGAAACATCGAAGACGTCTCTTCATGTTTCCGCGCCCAACATTTGTCCAATACCTGATCTGATTTATGAAAACCAGATTACAATACCTGGTGTGATACCTGCGGTATTGTAGATTTCAACACAAAAATTGACAACAAGAAGATTGCAAGCCAAAAACTGTCTCCATTCTATTCAAAATTGGAGTTTATACAAGTCGAATGTATCCCAAGGGTCACACAAATCCCTTGGAATTGAAACGAAGAGTCGCAATAATGTTTATTACAATTAAACTACTAAAACTATCAAAATTATCAAAAAACTAAATATAAAATTTAGTCCACTTTGAGAAGGCATAACTTTCTCATCCTAGCTCCGAATTACAAACCGTTTGATGCGTTGGAAAGGTATTCAAATAATCTAGAACCAAATTTCGGAAACATCGAAGACGTCTCTTCATGTTTCCGCGCCCAACATTTGTCCAATACCTGATCTGATTTATGAAAACCAGATTACAATACCTGGTGTGATACCTGCGGTATTGTAGATTTCAACACAAAAATTGACAACAAGAAGATTGCAAGCCAAAAACTGTCTCCATTCTATTCAAAATTGGAGTTTATACAAGTCGAATGTATCCCAAGGGTCACACAAATCCCTTGGAATTGAAACGAAGAGTCGCAATAATGTTTATTACAATTAAACTACTAAAACTATCAAAATTATCAAAAAACTAAATATAAAATTTAGTCCACTTTGAGAAGGCATAACTTTCTCATCCTAGCTCCGAATTACAAACCGTTTGATGCGTTGGAAAGGTATTCAAATAATCTAGAACCAAATTTCGGAAACATCGAAGACGTCTCTTCATGTTTCCGCGCCCAACATTTGTCCAATACCTGATCTGATTTATGAAAACCAGATTACAATACCTGGTGTGATACCTGCGGTATTGTAGATTTCAACACAAAAATTGACAACAAGAAGATTGCAAGCCAAAAACTGTCTCCATTCTATTCAAAATTGGAGTTTATACAAGTCGAATGTATCCCAAGGGTCACACAAATCCCTTGGAATTGAAACGAAGAGTCGCAATAATGTTTATTACAATTAAACTACTAAAACTATCAAAATTATCAAAAAACTAAATATAAAATTTAGTCCACTTTGAGAAGGCATAACTTTCTCATCCTAGCTCCGAATTACAAACCGTTTGATGCGTTGGAAAGGTATTCAAATAATCTAGAACCAAATTTCGGAAACATCGAAGACGTCTCTTCATGTTTCCGCGCCCAACATTTGTCCAATACCTGATCTGATTTATGAAAACCAGATTACAATACCTGGTGTGATACCTGCGGTATTGTAGATTTCAACACAAAAATTGACAACAAGAAGATTGCAAGCCAAAAACTGTCTCCATTCTATTCAAAATTGGAGTTTATACAAGTCGAATGTATCCCAAGGGTCACACAAATCCCTTGGAATTGAAACGAAGAGTCGCAATAATGTTTATTACAATTAAACTACTAAAACTATCAAAATTATCAAAAAACTAAATATAAAATTTAGTCCACTTTGAGAAGGCATAACTTTCTCATCCTAGCTCCGAATTACAAACCGTTTGATGCGTTGGAAAGGTATTCAAATAATCTAGAACCAAATTTCGGAAACATCGAAGACGTCTCTTCATGTTTCCGCGCCCAACATTTGTCCAATACCTGATCTGATTTATGAAAACCAGATTACAATACCTGGTGTGATACCTGCGGTATTGTAGATTTCAACACAAAAATTGACAACAAGAAGATTGCAAGCCAAAAACTGTCTCCATTCTATTCAAAATTGGAGTTTATACAAGTCGAATGTATCCCAAGGGTCACACAAATCCCTTGGAATTGAAACGAAGAGTCGCAATAATGTTTATTACAATTAAACTACTAAAACTATCAAAATTATCAAAAAACTAAATATAAAATTTAGTCCACTTTGAGAAGGCATAACTTTCTCATCCTAGCTCCGAATTACAAACCGTTTGATGCGTTGGAAAGGTATTCAAATAATCTAGAACCAAATTTCGGAAACATCGAAGACGTCTCTTCATGTTTCCGCGCCCAACATTTGTCCAATACCTGATCTGATTTATGAAAACCAGATTACAATACCTGGTGTGATACCTGCGGTATTGTAGATTTCAACACAAAAATTGACAACAAGAAGATTGCAAGCCAAAAACTGTCTCCATTCTATTCAAAATTGGAGTTTATACAAGTCGAATGTATCCCAAGGGTCACACAAATCCCTTGGAATTGAAACGAAGAGTCGCAATAATGTTTATTACAATTAAACTACTAAAACTATCAAAATTATCAAAAAACTAAATATAAAATTTAGTCCACTTTGAGAAGGCATAACTTTCTCATCCTAGCTCCGAATTACAAACCGTTTGATGCGTTGGAAAGGTATTCAAATAATCTAGAACCAAATTTCGGAAACATCGAAGACGTCTCTTCATGTTTCCGCGCCCAACATTTGTCCAATACCTGATCTGATTTATGAAAACCAGATTACAATACCTGGTGTGATACCTGCGGTATTGTAGATTTCAACACAAAAATTGACAACAAGAAGATTGCAAGCCAAAAACTGTCTCCATTCTATTCAAAATTGGAGTTTATACAAGTCGAATGTATCCCAAGGGTCACACAAATCCCTTGGAATTGAAACGAAGAGTCGCAATAATGTTTATTACAATTAAACTACTAAAACTATCAAAATTATCAAAAAACTAAATATAAAATTTAGTCCACTTTGAGAAGGCATAACTTTCTCATCCTAGCTCCGAATTACAAACCGTTTGATGCGTTGGAAAGGTATTCAAATAATCTAGAACCAAATTTCGGAAACATCGAAGACGTCTCTTCATGTTTCCGCGCCCAACATTTGTCCAATACCTGATCTGATTTATGAAAACCAGATTACAATACCTGGTGTGATACCTGCGGTATTGTAGATTTCAACACAAAAATTGACAACAAGAAGATTGCAAGCCAAAAACTGTCTCCATTCTATTCAAAATTGGAGTTTATACAAGTCGAATGTATCCCAAGGGTCACACAAATCCCTTGGAATTGAAACGAAGAGTCGCAATAATGTTTATTACAATTAAACTACTAAAACTATCAAAATTATCAAAAAACTAAATATAAAATTTAGTCCACTTTGAGAAGGCATAACTTTCTCATCCTAGCTCCGAATTACAAACCGTTTGATGCGTTGGAAAGGTATTCAAATAATCTAGAACCAAATTTCGGAAACATCGAAGACGTCTCTTCATGTTTCCGCGCCCAACATTTGTCCAATACCTGATCTGATTTATGAAAACCAGATTACAATACCTGGTGTGATACCTGCGGTATTGTAGATTTCAACACAAAAATTGACAACAAGAAGATTGCAAGCCAAAAACTGTCTCCATTCTATTCAAAATTGGAGTTTATACAAGTCGAATGTATCCCAAGGGTCACACAAATCCCTTGGAATTGAAACGAAGAGTCGCAATAATGTTTATTACAATTAAACTACTAAAACTATCAAAATTATCAAAAAACTAAATATAAAATTTAGTCCACTTTGAGAAGGCATAACTTTCTCATCCTAGCTCCGAATTACAAACCGTTTGATGCGTTGGAAAGGTATTCAAATAATCTAGAACCAAATTTCGGAAACATCGAAGACGTCTCTTCATGTTTCCGCGCCCAACATTTGTCCAATACCTGATCTGATTTATGAAAACCAGATTACAATACCTGGTGTGATACCTGCGGTATTGTAGATTTCAACACAAAAATTGACAACAAGAAGATTGCAAGCCAAAAACTGTCTCCATTCTATTCAAAATTGGAGTTTATACAAGTCGAATGTATCCCAAGGGTCACACAAATCCCTTGGAATTGAAACGAAGAGTCGCAATAATGTTTATTACAATTAAACTACTAAAACTATCAAAATTATCAAAAAACTAAATATAAAATTTAGTCCACTTTGAGAAGGCATAACTTTCTCATCCTAGCTCCGAATTACAAACCGTTTGATGCGTTGGAAAGGTATTCAAATAATCTAGAACCAAATTTCGGAAACATCGAAGACGTCTCTTCATGTTTCCGCGCCCAACATTTGTCCAATACCTGATCTGATTTATGAAAACCAGATTACAATACCTGGTGTGATACCTGCGGTATTGTAGATTTCAACACAAAAATTGACAACAAGAAGATTGCAAGCCAAAAACTGTCTCCATTCTATTCAAAATTGGAGTTTATACAAGTCGAATGTATCCCAAGGGTCACACAAATCCCTTGGAATTGAAACGAAGAGTCGCAATAATGTTTATTACAATTAAACTACTAAAACTATCAAAATTATCAAAAAACTAAATATAAAATTTAGTCCACTTTGAGAAGGCATAACTTTCTCATCCTAGCTCCGAATTACAAACCGTTTGATGCGTTGGAAAGGTATTCAAATAATCTAGAACCAAATTTCGGAAACATCGAAGACGTCTCTTCATGTTTCCGCGCCCAACATTTGTCCAATACCTGATCTGATTTATGAAAACCAGATTACAATACCTGGTGTGATACCTGCGGTATTGTAGATTTCAACACAAAAATTGACAACAAGAAGATTGCAAGCCAAAAACTGTCTCCATTCTATTCAAAATTGGAGTTTATACAAGTCGAATGTATCCCAAGGGTCACACAAATCCCTTGGAATTGAAACGAAGAGTCGCAATAATGTTTATTACAATTAAACTACTAAAACTATCAAAATTATCAAAAAACTAAATATAAAATTTAGTCCACTTTGAGAAGGCATAACTTTCTCATCCTAGCTCCGAATTACAAACCGTTTGATGCGTTGGAAAGGTATTCAAATAATCTAGAACCAAATTTCGGAAACATCGAAGACGTCTCTTCATGTTTCCGCGCCCAACATTTGTCCAATACCTGATCTGATTTATGAAAACCAGATTACAATACCTGGTGTGATACCTGCGGTATTGTAGATTTCAACACAAAAATTGACAACAAGAAGATTGCAAGCCAAAAACTGTCTCCATTCTATTCAAAATTGGAGTTTATACAAGTCGAATGTATCCCAAGGGTCACACAAATCCCTTGGAATTGAAACGAAGAGTCGCAATAATGTTTATTACAATTAAACTACTAAAACTATCAAAATTATCAAAAAACTAAATATAAAATTTAGTCCACTTTGAGAAGGCATAACTTTCTCATCCTAGCTCCGAATTACAAACCGTTTGATGCGTTGGAAAGGTATTCAAATAATCTAGAACCAAATTTCGGAAACATCGAAGACGTCTCTTCATGTTTCCGCGCCCAACATTTGTCCAATACCTGATCTGATTTATGAAAACCAGATTACAATACCTGGTGTGATACCTGCGGTATTGTAGATTTCAACACAAAAATTGACAACAAGAAGATTGCAAGCCAAAAACTGTCTCCATTCTATTCAAAATTGGAGTTTATACAAGTCGAATGTATCCCAAGGGTCACACAAATCCCTTGGAATTGAAACGAAGAGTCGCAATAATGTTTATTACAATTAAACTACTAAAACTATCAAAATTATCAAAAAACTAAATATAAAATTTAGTCCACTTTGAGAAGGCATAACTTTCTCATCCTAGCTCCGAATTACAAACCGTTTGATGCGTTGGAAAGGTATTCAAATAATCTAGAACCAAATTTCGGAAACATCGAAGACGTCTCTTCATGTTTCCGCGCCCAACATTTGTCCAATACCTGATCTGATTTATGAAAACCAGATTACAATACCTGGTGTGATACCTGCGGTATTGTAGATTTCAACACAAAAATTGACAACAAGAAGATTGCAAGCCAAAAACTGTCTCCATTCTATTCAAAATTGGAGTTTATACAAGTCGAATGTATCCCAAGGGTCACACAAATCCCTTGGAATTGAAACGAAGAGTCGCAATAATGTTTATTACAATTAAACTACTAAAACTATCAAAATTATCAAAAAACTAAATATAAAATTTAGTCCACTTTGAGAAGGCATAACTTTCTCATCCTAGCTCCGAATTACAAACCGTTTGATGCGTTGGAAAGGTATTCAAATAATCTAGAACCAAATTTCGGAAACATCGAAGACGTCTCTTCATGTTTCCGCGCCCAACATTTGTCCAATACCTGATCTGATTTATGAAAACCAGATTACAATACCTGGTGTGATACCTGCGGTATTGTAGATTTCAACACAAAAATTGACAACAAGAAGATTGCAAGCCAAAAACTGTCTCCATTCTATTCAAAATTGGAGTTTATACAAGTCGAATGTATCCCAAGGGTCACACAAATCCCTTGGAATTGAAACGAAGAGTCGCAATAATGTTTATTACAATTAAACTACTAAAACTATCAAAATTATCAAAAAACTAAATATAAAATTTAGTCCACTTTGAGAAGGCATAACTTTCTCATCCTAGCTCCGAATTACAAACCGTTTGATGCGTTGGAAAGGTATTCAAATAATCTAGAACCAAATTTCGGAAACATCGAAGACGTCTCTTCATGTTTCCGCGCCCAACATTTGTCCAATACCTGATCTGATTTATGAAAACCAGATTACAATACCTGGTGTGATACCTGCGGTATTGTAGATTTCAACACAAAAATTGACAACAAGAAGATTGCAAGCCAAAAACTGTCTCCATTCTATTCAAAATTGGA
>NW_026729448.1:0-71365 GCF_030272615.1 Cryptomeria japonica | reverse complement strand
ATGCTTAGTTTTATGGTTATTTGATTGTTTAAGAACTTGTGTTTACATATACATGTAAAATGATTCTATTTAGGACAACTGGTATTAACGATGGGAAAGAACAAGTGAGGAACAATGGAATAGGAAGAGGTTGAAAAGGAAAGACAAAGGCAGCTTATGAAGAAATTAGGTGACATAAGAATAGTGGGACAAGAAGGTACATCATCCTCAACATCAACATTTGATTTACCAAACGAACATAATGCACCTTGTTAGCACACATTTTTGCAAAATTTTGTGTGCTATTATGGAGCATTTTACTGTTGGTTTGCATGTGCATGAAACCTTATTAGCACGGGCAAAGTTCTATAAGGATCAATTGTTCCAGGAGTGTCAAGACCCTGTGGGATAGCTGGGATCACTATTTTCATGGTGGATGGCTCATTTTCCAAAGCTGCAAAATTTTCAATTGTTGGCATAAGTAGTCCCGATGAAACAACATTGGCAAGCAAAAGAAGGACTATTGGCATGACATTTACTGATAAATTTGAAGGCGGGTCCATCAGAGAAAAAGACCGTATTGGGATAGTGCAGAAATAGTTAGGCCAATCCCTAATAACATGGAGAATCAAAAGGTGGAACCATCAGTATTACCTATACCGATAAAGAATAATTGGAGGTATAAAACATAAAAGTGCATTAGAGTAACATCTGGACTTCAGGAAAAATAGAAAAAGGCTATTCCGACCCCTGATGAAGATAAAAATGCCTATGGGGATATCGGTATGAGTTATACCGACAAAGTAGCATAGATTGAAGATTCATCGGGACAATGGCAGGAGGATTTTTATGCTATGCCAAAATCTGATAAGATTGTTATGGTGGATGGTGAGTTGCAAGGAGCTTAGCTCAAGGAGCATAACTAAAGAACATGGAGTTGCGTTAGAAGAGGGAAAGTCTTTATCCCACATTGTTTGTGGGATAGACTCTTTTAACATTTAAGTCCAAAGTGACTAGCATGATAATTGCCCAAAGACAAAAGGCTTTAGGCAAGGGCTAGCTCAGCACCGATGGGTCCCCCGCGTGTACGTGCATCTTAGAACACCTAAATTTTATAGTAAAAAGGAAAGATAAAGGCTAAGCAGATCAAGGAAGATCAGATGGTCGGGGGGAAGATCCAAGGGCAATTGCTATACCGCTATGTGAAAATTGCTCGGCAGTTAATCCCCATGACATGTTGACAAGGTGGGCCCAAGTCTAGTGATAGGTCTAGGTGGTGGGTAGGTGGATCCACTGGCAAACCAAACGTTGACACATGGTGACTAAGTGATGGGGCCTGCTAGAAGAAGCGGTTCAGAGGAACTAAAGAGCAACAAGAAAAAGCCTCATTCTAGAGGCAAGTCTAGGTTGTACTGAGGTGTCAAGAAAGGGACCCCAGAGCCAATCAAGGGGTGCCATGTGGCAGTTTAAAGTAGGTGATTAAAGTGAAATGGTGGGTCCAGTGGTGTTGAGTTTATCAAACAAACCCTGGCTGCGATGAATCTCAAAATAGACTCATCGAAAATAGCAGTTTCATCGACATGAGGTTTATCAGAGAAATGTTAAATTTTGAGATAGAACCAAAAAGCTTACACAGATGGACCGAAGTAGCCCAAAAAGGAGAGAATGCCACAAAGGGCGAATCTATCGAGGTAACTTCTAGCATCAGAATAGGGTGAAATGAGTTATTTTGATATCCGATGAGAGGTGTAGTCATCAGAATAAGTTACATCGATATAGATCATGTCATCGGGGTAACTTCTAGCATCCGAATAGAGTGAATGAGTTATTCTGATACCCAATGAGGAAGTTAAGGGGGTTGCGAAGAAGGGAGACAATGAAACTGAGGAGTATACAAGCAGAAGAAACTATGGAATGCCTGTGATCTTAGTTGTTTGTCATGTTGTAACTACATGTCTTCAGTTACAAATTAAGTAGTTGTTAGGAATAGACGTATCAGTTTGAAACTATTTGCATCCCTTCAGTTATGTATATAATGGGATACCAAAACCGATAACAAAGGTGAGTTTTTCTTGGAAGGATAAGGGACTATTAGTCTTATGTTTCAGAAGGGTAAATGAGAATGAAAAGTCTTTGAGAAATCATGTAATCTCTGTGAGTGCAGCTTATGTATGCAGCATTTTTTTTCAGGATCAATACCTAAAACTTACTGCCTATCATTCTTTGATCATTGTGTTGTTATTTCATGTTGATGTTTATCTGAGTCCCCTGGATAAATCTTATAAGAATTTGTTGTAATGTGCCATCACAAGATGTTGTGATTGAATATAAAATTAAGTTTTTACTATTCTCGCAGCACTTAATGAAACCATTTCAGCAATAATTTTAAAACTATCTTTAGGGTCGGATCAAGATTTTTGTCCATAAGTAATACACTAATTTTTGGATGAAGGCACTAGTCTAGTGTTGATTTCTGAAACAATTCTGATATACATTTAAGGTCCTCAATTGGGAAGCATCTTTGAATTCTTAGGATCCCTTCCCTGTTCATAAGTACTAATCAATCCTAAAGCTATTTCTTTTTCAGTATACATTTTCATTCATTGTTTTGTTAACAAGCATTCAATAATAAACATCCTTAAAGCACATAAGTTTCAATAAAAGTTTTAAGAAAATTGCCATTCTTGTTAAACTTTGTCCTCAAGTTTAAATTCACTATAAAGAAGCAATCTCTTTGTGCTTGGAGACTAGGGTACACCCGCCCAGGTCTAGTGAAGCCTAAAGTGCAGGGGAATTTTGTATTTGACCATTGTCATTTGTTGGCCAAGACTGATTGAGGAAATAGAAAGAGGATTGGCAACCTCTTGTTTTCCCAATCTGTGGTTTTGGGCACCAATAGATTGGAGACTCTGCTGGGGAGTTGTCACATGAAGTTTTCAGAATCTTTGGTGATTTATTTAAGACTCTACTGGAGGGGAGATTCCACAAGATCAGTTAAGTTGGTAATATTTCCTCTTAGGAGGTGGTGACTCTACAATTCAATACATGAATAATAATTGGTATGTTGAGAAAATAAGAGAAACCCGTAGGAATTTGTCAATAAGATTTATGCAGGGGAGGAGGTCTCTGCACAAGGGACAAGAAGATTTTGTTCAGTTGAGTTCTAAGAAAAGGAACAAAGAGAAGAAATCAAACATAATGTTTGAAGGTTATAAGAGATTTCCTAGTAGAGAGGAAGGTTCCTCATCTGGTAATAAGTCTGAAAATCTGGAGGAAAATCCATTTTATGCCTTAAATGCAAAAGATAATAATAGTGGTCATGATGAGATCTTGACTGAGGAGGACAAGCAACTAGATGAAATCATACTTAAAATGGCCGATTTAATTGGAGATGAATCCAAGATGGAAAAATCTCTTAAGGGACAACCAGATTGGGTGTTGCAAAAACTAGGAATAAACAGAGATACAATTCAAAGCCCTAGGCCAAAAGAAATAGAAGACAAAAGTAAAGGTGAAGGAAATAGGCCAGCAATTCCTAAATATAGTCCCCCTCATATGAGAAGAATACAGAAGCCTTTTGTAACTTATAATAACCCATTATTAAATGGAACTAGAAGATGGAGGGATGTGCATAGGGATCAAAGTGAAGAAAGGTAGGAGGATAGAAGAAGGAATGGAAATGGGGGAAATGATGGGAACTAGAATAACACAAATAGGGTAACCATATAGGAAGTAATGGGTATGGCAGCAATCGAAATAATGGACATAATAGAGGTAACAATGACAATTATGGAAATGGAAATGGAGGGAATAATGGAAATAATGGCAATAATAATGGTGGTGGAAACAATGGGAACAATGGTAATTATGTCAACAATGGTGGATTCAATAGAGGAAGTATGAACAATCAAGGTAGCCATCATGTCGGTAGATGACCTATGATCATTGAAAGATATAGACGGCTGGATTTCACTGGCATTGTTGGTTATCCAAATCAGATCACTAGTGAATTAAGATCAACAATCCCCAAATCCTCAGGAAATGGAACTAATTCAATAGAACAACATGCAGTTAATGTAAAAAATATCATTGAAGAATTTGAGTTTCCTCATGATGATGTATTCATGAAGTTGTTTGTTCAATCTTTGATAGAAGATGCAGGGAAATGGTATAGGAACCTTCCTGATGGATGTATCAATAGTTGGGATGAGTTTTTAATATTGTTCTTGGAAGAATTTGGAGATCACAATGATCCTTAATTTGCATCCCATGAATTAACAAGTATAAAGAAAAATCTGAATGAATCAGTTGTTGAGTTTAATAAAAGATTTAATAAAGTATTAAATAGAATACCCAGAGATGTCAGACCTATTGATTCTTTTCTGATTAACGTTTATTTGAGTGCTTTTGAAAGCAAAACCCATTATGAGATTTTGTCTCATAGACCTGATACTCTACAACAAGCATTCAAGATTGCTGCTACTATTGAGAACAATAGGAAGGTTGCTGGGAAAATTGCTAAAAGAGATGATCCAAAGTTATACAATCCTAGGGTTCCCAAGAAAGATGACCTTACTCAAATCATGAACATTCTTAAGGACACAAAAGGTAAACAAAATCTTAATGAAAAGCCACCATATAGAAATAATAAGCAAATGAATTTCAATAGGCCCAAACTCCATCATATGCCTTATAACACCAACTAGAATGATGGGAAGAAAGTAAAACCAATTCTGAGTAAAGAAACTCTAGATCCACTGAAGACAACAAATAACTTTTTGGGAGATTTTCCATGGTGTGAGGTCTGTAATCTTCCCCATGATGAAAACAATGCATGACTGTATAGGGTCTAATGGAGGATTGGCATCAAGAAGAGGAATGTGAGCCTATAGTTAACATTCTATCATCAGATCCTATGTGGGGTAGAGATGAGGATTCACCTGAGGAAGAGTAACATTCAGATATGCAAAGGATGAGAAACCATCAGCAATATAGCACACAGCAGGTTTTTTCTGACAATGACGAAGATACCCCTGCCTTAAGAAAATTGTTTCAAGAGGAAGTAGTGCCTTCTTTAAGAAACTTGACTGAAGAGGAGAAGAGATCATTCATAGTGGCTATTGTTTCCCAGGCCAAGAGTAATTACCAGTTGAGAAATAGAACAATGAATCCTAAACAAGGGAAGCCTACAGGAATATTTGTAAAAATCTCAAAACAAAATATGAACAAGGAGGCAAATGACAAGAGAGGAAAAGAGGCTCCAAGTGAACCAACAAAAAAAATTGATGCCCTGAAGTTGGTCAAGCCTATGGATAAAAAACAAATTAGTAAGCCTCCTTTGAACTGTGGAACTTTTATGTCTCAAGCATTGTCTCGGGTAAAAATTTCTATGCCTTTGCTTGAAGTGATGAAATTTCCAGATTATGACTGAGAAAATCATATCAAATGTGGGTGATGCCAATAAAGAAAATCCAAAATAAAAAGATCATCCTTCTGTGGTATATTTAGGCAAGTCCATTACCAAAAACTTCGCACAAGTGTATCCTTTTTTATTTAAAACTACTTATAAACAATAAGATGGTAAGAAATTGCATGATAGACGTAGGAGCAATAGTAAATATTATGCCAGAGGATGTCATGAAAGAGTTGGGAATGAAGGTAGATAACCCTTATGTAAAATGTTATCCAATGGATAATAGGTTAGTCCCAGTGGTCGGGATCATGAAGGATATTGAGTTCAAGTTTCCAACTTGTCCAAACACTACCTATAAAATAGATGTGATAGTTGTGCAAGTGCCTGCGAACTATGGAATTTTTCTATCCAGATAGTGGTCGAACTTGGTAGGTGGATATGTGCAATTAGATCTATCATATGCTACCATCTTGGTCAAAAGGAATAGAGGTAAGAATCAACAAAGAACCAAGATCTCCCTACCTCATAGAGGAAGTTGATCCGGATCAAGTAACTTGCTTTTGTCATTCCGATATGGACAACTTTCAGGTAAGTATTTCTAAACCTTTAGAAGTTGAAAAAATTACAAAGGCTGTTAAACACAATGAAAGTTTAATTTGGAAATTGTATTTTGATGGTGCCTATAGTAAGGATGGAAATGGAGCAGGAGTTGTGTTTATTTCACCTAATGGAAAATCTTTTAAATACTTTTTCTCATTGGCTTTTGAATGTACTAATAATATTGCTGAATATGAAGCTCTCTTATTAGGACTGAAATTAGAAAACAAACAAGGCATTAAGTTACTAATAGTTTATGGTGATTCAGAATTAGTTGTTTCACAAGTTAGAGGTGAATTCACTACAAAAAATACAAAATTAAGAAGTTACAGGAATGAGGTTTGGGATTATATTGAACTTTTTGATGCTTTTTCCATTAATTGGACTGAAAGGTCCAATAACATTTTGGTGGACTTTATAGATAACCTGACAATTAAAAATAATGATATCTCTTTTGATGATATTACACAAGTTGAAATTAAAACAAGACCATCTGTTCTTGATAATGTTAAGAGTTGGCAAGTGTTTGATGATGACAGGGATCTACTAAGATTTCTCTTTTGTGAAGATTAGTATGCAAACCAACAAATTGATTGAAATGGACTTGTAGAAGACAAGGATGGCACAGAAACAATACTTGGGCAGGAGGTGTTGCAGCTGAAGACAAATAAAATCCCGAAGGGATTGGTAGAGATGGAAATAATGTTTGATGATAAAGACATGACTATTTTTAGACCTAGATCAGGAGGGTGTGAAGGTGTTGAAAAATTAAACTTGGGAAGTGAGAGCAATCCAAGAGAAGTGTATATTGGAAAAAATCTCACACCAAAGATTAGAGCAACATTGATAAATTTATTGAGGAAATATAGGCATGTCTTTTCCTTGTCATATGATGACCTTGACGCATACATAGAAGACCTTTTCTCAGCATGAGGTGCCATTAAAACTGGATGCTAAACCCTTCAAGCAAAAATAGAGGCCTATAAACCCTACCTTGGCTCCTAAGATGAAGGAGGAGTTAATGAAAATGAGAAATGTAGGGATTATTGAGCCTATAAGGCACTCAACATGGGTGTCAAACTTAGTACCAGTATGAAAGAAAAATGGTGATTTTAGGCTATGTGTAGATTTTAGAAATCTAAATGTTTCATCTTTGAAGGATAACTATGCTTTGCCTAACATGGAATCTCTATTGCAAAAGGTTATAGGAAATGAATTGATGTCTATGATGGATGGGATTTCAGGATATAACCAAGTTAAGGTCAAGGAGTTAGAGAAATACAAGACAACCTTTACTACACCATGGGGCACTTATGTGTATGCAAGAATGCCTTTCGGGTTAAGAAATGCAGGAGCTACATTCTAGAGGGCTATGGATGTAGCCTTTGAAGGGTTAATTGATCATATTTTAGCAGTGTACCAAGATGATATGACTGCTTATTCTAAAAATGCAGAAGATCATTGTAATGATCTAGAAAATATTTTTATTAGAGCATTAGAATATGGCATATCTTTGAATCCTAAAAAATGTTTACTGAGGGAAAATTGTTAGGTCATATTGTTTCAAAAGACAGTGAGAGAATCAATCCAGAAAGGATTGCTTCTATTGATAAAATTCAAATCCCAAAAATAGTTAAAGTTATCCGATCCTTTTTTGGTCAAATTAATTTTGTAAGAAGATTTGTTTCAACTTTCTTTGAAATCATAAAGCCTATTGCTAAAATATTGAAAAAAGGTGCTGAAATAAAATGGACTAATGAAGCTCTTGAAGCCTTTATAAATATCAAAAGATCCATCAAGGAAGCCCCTGTATTGAAATCACCTGACTTCTCTAAACCTTTCCAAGTGTTTTCATTTTCTTCATTACATACTATTTTTGCTATCATGTTACAAAATAATAATGAGGGTCATGAACATCCAGTGGCATTTTTTAGCAAAAAATTGCAAGCATCCGAGTTGAATTATGATTTAAATGAAAAACAAGCTTATTCTCTTGTGAAAGATGTGAAATCTTTTAGACCCTATCTAGTTGGCACCACTGTCATTGTATATGTACCAAATGTTGTTGTTAAAGACATCTTTAGACAATCAGAAACTACTGGAAGGAGATGTAGATGGATAAACCAGATCCAAGAATTCAATATTGATTTGCAAATCACAAAGTTGGTAAGGGGTCAAGGTTTGGCAAAATTAATGACAAAATCCAATTTTGAAGCAGCACAGGTAAATCAGGTAGAGTTGGAAGATGTATAAATTAACTTTGAGAGGAGTCCTTGGTATACAAATATTGTTTATTACTTAAAATACATGAAATGTCTAGATAGTTTAAATGATAGTCAGAAGAGAACTTTAAAGCTTCAAACATCTAAGTATGTGTTACTTAATGGAGATCTATACTGGAAAAATAGAGATGGTATTCTTTTATTATGTCTTGATGAATGTCAAGCATTTGTTGTTTTGAAAGACTTACATGGTGTATGTGAGGCCATTTCTCAGCCAGAACCCCTTCTCATAAAATTCTTAATGTCGGTTATTATTGGCCCCAAATTTTCAAGGATTGTCATTCTTATATAAGAAAATGTGAAGCATGTCAAAAGTTCTCAGGAAAAATTAAGTATAATGGAGCCATTCCTCTTAGACCCATGCATATAGAGGAACCATTTCAGATGTGGGATATTGACTTCATAAGAGAGATAGAAAAAAAATCTAGTGGTGGGCACAAATGGATTCTGGTGGCTACTAATTATTTTACTAAGTGGGTTGAAGCCATTCCCACAAGACAGGCTACCAACAAGGTTGTGATAAAGTTTCTTTTGGAAAACATTCTTACTAGATTTGGGGTACCCCAGAAGATTGTGGTAGATAATGGGATGTGTTTTAGATCCAATGAGTTCTCTGATTTCTATGAAAATTATGGCATCACTTTGTCCTATTCATCACCTTACCATCCCCAAGGAAATGGGCAAGCAGAATTTAGCAATAAAAACGTGTTGAAGATTATCAAAAGGATGTTGGGTGATAATAAAAGAGCTTGGGATTCGAAATTGATATTGGCAGTATGGGCTGATAGAGTGACAGTTAAGAAGTCCATAGGATTTGCTCCATATGAGCTGGTATATGGCAAAGAAGCAAGATTACCCTTGAGTAATTTGCTCCCAGTTTATAAATATGTTATAGAAGAGTTTTCAAAAGAAGTGAACTTTATGGGGGGGAGATTGATGGCATTGGCTGAGTTGGATGAATGTAGAAAAGAGGCTCAAGAAAGAAACATTCAGAGGCAGCAGATGGTTAAGTCTTTACATGATAAAAGGGCTTGTGACGGAACTTTTAAGGAAGGAGAATGGGTACTCAAATGGAATGCCAAAGAACAAGGCAAAGGAAAACATGGAAAATTTGATGCACTCTGTTTAGGACATTATATCATCTTTGAAAAGGGTGGGGAAAACTCATATTACTTGTAGGGTACTGATGGCGAATTGCTGGAATTTCTAGTCCATGCTCAATACATCAAGCATTTCTTCTCTTAATGATCAGGGAGTATTTCTTGTATTATTGTTTTTCTCTTGTTTTCTGTTATATGTTTTCAATTTTCATTTTAGTCTGCTTTCCAGAGATAACTAGGATCTTGCTATGTTCTTAAAGAGAACATACATCCCCAGAAAGAGCCACGGTTAGCACACATTTTTGCAAAATTTTATGTGCTATTATGGAGCATTTGATGAATACTAAGAGGGGGGGGTGAATTAGTATGCCAAAAATCTCTGTACTTAAACACTTAAATATTCTAAAGATAAACTGGTAAAATAGTTTAATAGATAGACTAGTTATCACACATGCAAACCAAAATGCAAATAAAGAATTCACCCACAAAAGCAATACAACCATAACACAAGATATTTGACATGGAAACCCAAATGGGAAAAACCATGGTGAGATGGAACTCACAAGTCACTATTTGTAGAATAGAAACTAGACCGGTTAAGGTCTTACAATGTTCTTCACCAGAATAGATCCTGTTAGGAATCTCAATCTCTGTTAGGAGATAAGTTTGATTAAAGACTACCTTGCTAGAGGATTTTATATTCACAGAGGTGAACCACCTTGTTAGAGGATTTTACAAAAGGCTTTTGGGCCTACCCGGTTAAGGGCTACAGACTTGTCAAAGATGTGAGTAATCAACAAGTTGTTTGATCTATCTAATAGCATAGACTGCTTGGTTAGATCTAGTATTGCTCATAGTTAATGCATTCTAGCATTACTTTAGTCTTCTCTATCTCTCTCTTAGTTACAACTTGATCTTCTTAGATAAGATCGCTCTTACAACAACTCAACAACCACCTTAAACCCTAGCACAACTTTAACCCTTTTAGCAACAACCTAAAACCCTAGACATGATATCCTTTTAAAGGAATCTGATTTCATGTCGGTCCAATAGGATTACATTACAATTTCCTAGGTTCAATGAATCTAGACATACTCAGTAACACAATAGAAAAAGCATCGTCAGTGTGTCAGCACCGTCAAACAATTGGTGGATTGGTAAATCATCACAGAGTATTACCGGTTCATACAAAATACTAGTTGCCAGTTTGACAAAAATGAAGACTGGTAAAAATGTGTTATGCTTCTTTGCTCCCTCATACTACTTGAGATCTACGAACCGCTTGGGGTCGACATGCCACTTCAGATTAGGAAACACATTCTGCAAAATCACTAATAGTCTAAAGACTAGAATACAACATACAGGTTGGAACAGATACTGGTTGAGCTCTAGCTCATACATATAAAGGGGATCTCAATGCAAGTGTGTGTCCATCAATGACAATCACAACATAAACATCAAAAATGCCAACAACATTTACTGTTGGTTTGCATGTGCAGGAACCTTATTAGCATGGGCAAAGTTCTTTAAGGATCAACTATTTTAGGAGTGTCAAGACCCTGTGGGATAGCTGGGATCACTATTATTCATGGTGGATGGCTCATTTTTCAAAACTGCAAAATTTCAATTGTGGGCATAAGTAGTTTGGATAAAATAACATTGGCAAGCAAAACAAGGACTATCGGTAGGACATTTATCGATAAATCTTAAGGCGGGTCCATCGGAGAAAAAGACCATATCGGGATAGTGCATAAATAGTTAGGCCAATCCCTGATGACATGGAGAATTGAAAGGTGGAACCATCGGAATTACCTATACCAATAAATAAAACTTGGAGGTATAAAACATAAAAGTGTATTAGAGTAACATCAAGACTTCGGGAGGAATAGAAAAATGCTATTCTGACCCCCAATGAAGATAAAAGTGCCTACGGGGATATCGGTATGAGTTATACCAACAAAGTAGCATAGATTGAAGATTCATCAGGATGACAAGAGGAGGAGTTTGATGCTATGCCAAAATCTGATAAGATTGTTACAGCAGATGGTGAATTGCAAGGAGGTCAGCTTGAGGAGCATAATTGAAGAACTTGGAGCTGTGTCAGAAGAGGGAAAGCCTTTATCCCAGATTGTTTGTGGGATATGCTCTTTTAACATTTAAGTCCAAAGTGACTTGCATGATAATTTCTGAAAGACAAAAGGCTTTTGGCAAGGACTAGCTCAGCACCGGTGGGTCCCCTGCATGTGCACGCATCTCAAAGCACCTAAGTTTTACAATAAAAAGGCAAGATAATGGCCGAGTAGATCAAGGAAGATCGGATGGTTGGGAGGAAGATTCAAGGGCCATCACTGTACCGCTATGTGAAATTTCTTGGAAGTTAATCCCTGCAACTTGGTGACAAGGTGGGCCCAAGTCTAGTGGCAGGTCTAGGTGGTGGGTAAGTGGATCTACTAGCAAACCAAACATTGACACATGGTGACTGAGTGGTGGGGACTGCTAGAAGGAAGCAGTTTAGAGGAACTAAAGAGCGACAAGAAAAAGCCTGATTTTGAAGGAGAGTCTAGGCCATACTGAGGTGTCAAGACAAGGACCCCAGAGCCAATCAAGGGGTACCACGTGGTAGTTAAAGTAGGTGGTTAAAGTGAAATGGTGGGTCTAGCAGTGTTGAGTTTATCAGACAAATCCTGGCCGTGATGAATCTCAAAATAGACTCACCGAAAGTAGCAGTTCCATCGACATGAGGTTCATCGGAGAAATGTTAAATTTTGGGATAGAACCAAAAAACTTACACCGATAGACTGAAGCAGCTCGAAAAGGAGAGTAAAGTGTGGGAGAACTCATCAAGATAGCAGAGACACATTTCTAAAGTTATGTTGATGCCTGATGGGAAAAATTCCACAGAGAGCGGATCTATCGAGGTAACTTCTAGCATCAGAATAGGGTGAAATGAGTTATTTTGATACCCAATGAGAGGTGTAGTCATCAAAATAAGTTACATCAATATAGATCATGTCATTAGGGTAACTTCTAGCATCAAAATAGAGTGAAATGAGTTATTCTGATACTCGATGAGGAAGTTAAGGCAGTTGCGAAGAAGGAGATCTCATTGAGAAGACTTATGCCGATACATTCGAAGGTAAGTTTTTATGTTTGACTTAATGAATACCTAATTTCTTTCTCTCATGCAGGATTTGTTTGTTGGGAAGACAATGGCACTGAGGAGTATACAAGCAGAAGAAACTATGGAATGCTTGTGATCTTAGTTGTTTGTCATGTTGTAACTTCATGTCTTCAATTGCAAATTAAGTAGTCATTAGGAATAGACACATCGGTTTGACGCTATTTGCATCCCTTCAGTTATGTATATAATGGGATACAAAAACTGATAATAGAGGTTATTTTTTCTTGGAAGGCCAAGGGGTTGTTAGTCTTATGTTTCAGAAGGGTAAATGAGAATGAAAAGTCTTTGAGAAATCATGTAATCTCTATGAGTGCAGCTTACGTATGCAACATTATTTTTCAGGATCAATATCTAAAACTTACTACCTATCATTCTTTGATCATTGTGTTGTTATTTCATGTTGATGTTTATCTGAGTGCCCTCGATAAATCTTATAAGGATTTTTTGTAATGTGCCATCACAAGATGTTGTGATTGAATATAAAATTAAGTTTTTACTGTTTTCACAACACTTAATGAAACCATTTCAGTGATAATTTTAAAACTGTCTTTAGGGTCGGATCAAGATTTATGTCCATAAGTAATACACTAATTGTTGGATGAAGGCAATGGTCTAGTGTTTATTTTTGAAACAATTTTGATATACATTTAAGGTCCTCAACTGGAAAGCATCTTTGAATTCTTATGATCCCTGCCCTGTTCATAAGTACCAATCAATCCTGAAGCTATTTATTTTTTAGTATACATTTTCATTCAGCATTTTTTTTACAAGCATTCAATAATAAACATCCTTAATGCACATAAGTTTCAATAAAAGTTTCAAGAAAATTGCCATTCTTGTTAAAATGTGTCCTCAAGTTTAAATTCACTATAAAGAAGCAATCTCTTTGTGCTTGGAGATAAGGGTACACTCGCCTAGGTCTAGTGAAGCCTAAAGTGCAGGGGAATTCGGTCTTCGACCATTCCCATTCGTTGCCAAGACCAATTGAGGAAATAGAAAGAGGATTGGCAACCTCTTGTTTTCCCAATCTGTGGTTTTCAGAACCAACATACCTAATTCAATTGAAGAAGAGACATTTGATTTATCGTATGAACCTAATGCAATTGAAGATGAGACCAGATTGAATAATCAATTAAATGATGAACATACATCATCTCTATTTGATGAATTGAATGTACTCGATGCACGCAATGCATCGATGTTAACACCTACTAGAATCATTCATAGGAAACCAAAGTATCTAATTGACATCGATGAGAATATTTTGAAGCCAATGCCTGATGAAATGAATGAACAAACTTGCAAGAGAATGGTTAAAATAATATGGCAAAACCAGTTTGAAAACTTAAATCAAACTGCAAGATGCCAATTAATTGTTGAAATGATTAAAAATTTGAATTTTAGAGAGACAATGATAATTCTAGGCCTAAGACGGATGAAATCAATTCTAGCCTATCTTGCAACTTTGCATTCAATGCGAATGATGGTTTTTGCAACAAGTGAAAAAATGCTACATCTTTCGCCATTTTCATCTCCATCTTTTTTGAATTTGTAGACAAGAAAGTAACGTTCAGCTTCTCACTTTCACAAATGAACAACTTTTACTTATTTTATCCAAATGACCCCAAACTTTCACAAATGACTTCAAATGACCATTAATGGTCCCAAATCACCTTATTTAGATAAAACAATGGAGAACAATATGAAAATCAAAATTTGACTACTGCAAGCATGACGGTGCTATCGCACCACTCACATTGACAAATATAAATGAAAGGAATCAAAAGCATCCAATGATCATTAACATGGATCAAATCTAACCATCACCATTTAATTTTATTTTCATTGAGATAAGGAGTTTTGTAGGGTTAACTCAATATTTTAGAAAGTTTATCAAATCATATTCTACGATTGCAATACTTTATATCATAGATTTTTGTTGTTTGTATTCATATTGTTGGTTACATAGGCAAATATTCATTTAACTTTATAAAAGGGAAGCTAGCAAATACATCGATCAACAATAATCATTTAATCGTATCAATAATATTTAATCATTTATATATATATATATATATATCAAAATGCATGTAATAATCAACACAATGAACAAATTTTGTATGTATCAAAAATGCCTATCAATATCGATGAAATGCACAATAATGAACACAATACACATTTATTGGATCAAATATCAACATTTATATATATCAAAAAAGGCATGTATGCCAAGTCAATACAAGTTTTACAAAAATGTGTCATATGTCATGTCCAAATCGATATACAATAAAAATGTAGAATATATCTACATGTATTGGTCATATCTAACACTATATGATCCTATACAGTTTGTGGTGGATCATCAAAATCGAGCCTCTTCGATGCAGTATGTGGCTTTGTAGATAGCTGGAAAACCACAATTCAAAAGATAAGTTAGAATCCTTTTCTAGAAAATAATTGACAACTATCAATATAAATATGCATTTAACTGTAATTTCTTTGCAATAGAAATGTAGATTACCTCATCTGTTGATCTAGGATCTAATGTCTTCTTTGTCTTCTCCTTGTCAGCCTTAGGAGTTCTCTTGAATACCTTCTTCAAAGGCTCCAAGTTATGGATGAACTGCGAAGGGGGCTATTGTCGATTAAATATAATTAATACAATGTACTAACATATATACATCAAAAACACTAAAAATCTATGATATAGAGAACACAACTGTACCGGAGCTTGAGATGCTTGAGATGCTTCTCCAATAGAGTTTGGAGGGATCACCATCGATGGAGCAGTTGTCACTATTACCTGTACAAAAAATGAACAAGATTAAATACAATTAATGTAATGATAAGTATTGTAGGTTATAAACAATTAATGTAATATATAAAACAAAAGTGTACCAAAGCCTGAGATGCTTCTCCATTACATGTAAGAGGGCTCATCATTGATGAAGAAGCTATGGATATTTCCTGTATGAAAAATGATAAGATTATAATTCATCACAAATTCACATGTATGCGTGCATACAATCATGAAATCAAGAAAATAAAGTAGAGATACATACCTCTGTCCTCTCTCGATCCTTAGGCATATCAGGTGCATTCAACATATCTACAAAGCTCAATGGTTGTTGTATATAAAATAGACAAAAAACACTAATAAATCTACAAATTCCAACTAAGAAAAATTCAACCTTTTCAAACAATTGTACAATTAAAAATGTGTTCAATTACCTTCTTCCCACATTTAGGTGTCCTCGAGGATTTCTTTTGTTGAGGACCAGGCCTAGACACGAAGGGGGTACCCTGAAAAAAAAAAATTAACACAAGAGATATTAGTATAGATAATATTAAATATAATTTAACAAATCTAAAATTAAATTACTTGTATAAATTCCATCAAAATAATACATAAAATAAGCTGTACAAAATACAATACCGCATAGCTCTCTACGCCAAAATCAATCACAGAGAGCGTGACTTCGTCAATCTAGGACAATTGGTCGCTTGACAGTGTCTACAAAATAAAAAATTGTCAAGCATTAAAGAGAGTTAGTATATCTTGTAATATTTTTGAATTCAAAGTGTACAATTCTATTTTAACATGTTACAAAATTTATACCTCAG
Organism: Cryptomeria japonica; assembly: GCF_030272615.1. Classification (NCBI taxonomy): domain Eukaryota; kingdom Viridiplantae; phylum Streptophyta; class Pinopsida; order Cupressales; family Cupressaceae; genus Cryptomeria; species Cryptomeria japonica. Next base: position 55,189 of record NW_026729448.1, on the reverse strand, counting down.
GCATCGATATTGTAGTTGCAATAATTGTGGGAGGAATATCAGATGTCGTTGCTACATCCTAAAATTCATATTGTTTGTATCAATTTAAATCGATCTATAAATGAAAATTCATTTACAATTACAAATTTTAAGTGATTGATAAATAAAATGTTATAAATTTAAATCAACACGTGTGTCTGTGACTGACTAGAAAACAACATGTCCATCAATTCATCTGTCAATGCCATATCCTTAGTCATGTCACATCTACTCCCACAAATCATGTATGAATGGGTTGTGGAGCCATCGAAAGTGGCCTCATCATCCATCTCTATGCATATGCCTAAGCAAGTGGGATACACATACTGAATGGGCTCACCAGCACCAGCTACCGTAGCTAATGGATCATCGTTCTATACAAGAGGGTGTGCTAACTGTGTCCCATGTTGGATGATCGCATCAGTCAATGTCATGGCCACCTGAAGAGTGTGTAGCTCCATCGACTCTTTTAGGGCTACTGGGATAGTCACATGCACCTTAGGTTTGGGTGCTAGGGGTTGATGACTCTACGGGTCTAATACCCTATGAGCTCCAGGTCTATCTTGGACAGAGCCGCCACCTCTACCATGGAACTCTCTCATGTCAAAATAATTGGGCTTCTCATTAAGGAAAAAATCACAATATACTTTCCTCAAAAATTACAATGGTACCTCATAATTATTACAAGTTGGTTCATTAAAGACCATCCACCACCTATTCCAAAACAGATCTCTCATCTGCACATTGGTACACCAATGTATGTGAAACCTCTTTGCATTAAGAGGTAAGGACTCACCAGTTCTAGGATCAACAAAAAGAGCACATATTTGTGCTTTACTTATGTTTTTGTTTTTCACTTCCTCATATGATAATCCATTCTCATAAAATGCACAACACCTACCTCTATAGTTTCCCCATTTTGTAATCTTAGTGGAAACTGCAGTGGCACCACTAGCTAATATTTTTAGGCTAGTGGCAAGGGATAAATGATGCTCAAGGTTATATGTTTTTAATTTATTAATCAATCTACTTATTTTAGCAGTGTTTTTCCCTAACTGATTAAGCAAATTATCTTGTGTAGTTGGTGTATGCTCTAAAGGAGGAGCTAGAGGTGTATTTTGCGAGTTTTGTTGTGGGTTTTGCTGTGGATTTTCATCTTCTTGTGGTTCTGGATTTTGAGAATTTGGTATATTTGTAACAAAAAATAAAAAAACTAATCAAAATCAATGATTTAAATTCAAAATGTAAATAAAATTTATTAAATATGCAAAAAAAAAATAAAAAATTAATAACCTACCTCTTTCCATGGCACTGGGAAGTGTAAATCGAGACCTCATGCACGGTTTGGCAAGAAAATGTCCTCCAAACAACTTTCGGCCGCGGGTTGAAAATGAGACCCAGATGATGTAAAAAAAATAAAAATTAATAGGCAGTGCATACACAGTCTTAAAACACTAAGAACGCGTATGGGGTCCTAATTTCTAAGGGACGACATACTTGGTCTTAGTTTTTAAGGACATCTTACGTAGTACCTTCCCTTTTGTCTTAGCATAAATGAACCAAAGTGCATATGGGGTTATTCAAAATTCAAAAACCACGTACGCGCTATCTATTTTTTCAACTTTTTTAAGGTGTGTGTCTAGTTTTTTGGCACCATCTTGGTGCACACACCTGCATACTCTCCATCAAAATTGTAAGTCATAATTAGACATTAGTAAATATGAATATTTGCAAGTAACTAGAACAAGGATATAATTGGGTAACTTCAACCAACTTTCCAGAATAGACTTCCATCAATGTGAAGAGATGCACCATGATAATAAAAACATTTCCTAACCAATTATATAGTCATATCAATCAATGGGACTAGATAAGATGGGTGTAGTTCAAAATTCTCTAACATGGCATGACAAGTAACACAACTTCTTCTACCTCAAAATACAACAATGACAAGTAGCATGACTACAATACTAGTGAGGACATTTATACAATAATGTTCCTTTGTGACAACTCCATTTTGACATCAATAACAATTTTTGTTCAATAGAGAGTTCTTCAATGGAAGAACATCATGAAAGTATAAGCTTCATGTTTGGGTGGTAAAACACTCTGATGATGTTTTCATCATTATGTGTGCTTTTGAGGGGCACTTGATAGGGTCATCTTTGATATGCATTTTTTAAAAAAGGATGTATTTGACCATGTAGTATGTTTGTAAAGGAAATACTCTCCAAATGTAAATGAGGGACAATGAGATTATGCATTAGACAATTAATATAATATTGTAAAATATTGTCATTTTCACTAACATATTTTGAACAAGTCTGTTTAATATGTGTGAATATATGTAGTTTGCATAAATTATTATTATTATACTAAGGAGGTCCTTATAAGAAGTAAACAAAAAATCTTAAATATGATAGAAGTTTGAGTGGGATTATTACTAGTTATGAAATGCAAGATAAATATTTAAGGCACAAAGGTGACAATGAATAATCAAATATAAAAAGAGTACATGAGATTAAAAAAATTTAAATCTAATGAACCTGATATAGATAATAAACAATATAAAAGAGAACAACAATGTGTAGGATTAGTCATAATCACCAAATACGTAAAGGAAAACATAACTTCCCAAAGTCTAACCTAGGCTATGTCAATTGAATGTATTTAAATAAGCATAGATAAATCTATATTATATGATTGACAACTTTCGGTAATTGATATTCTAAGTATTGAAATAATACAATATAGAAAGTAAACATAAAACCTATTTTGTTGGCTCTAACAATGAGGGAAGAAAAATCACAAATAGGCAAAAATTATGGAATAATTGCTTGCTTTGACCTAAAAGCATGATCTTTATCCTATAAGAAAATATAGGTTTTGTATTAACAATCAACTTTGAAACATAGGGTGAATTTATTAATTTTGGACTTTTTCTATACATATTGACTTAATCTTGTTCATTGTATTATTTCTCTCTACACTTTCTACTTATATAGGGATTAATGTTATTCAAAGTTACCTTTGTAGGAAAATTATTATTATAAGTGACACGTTCAATTATTCAACTAGTATAATGTATATACAACAATTGGAGACACCACTCTTTAATCATTTAATCTCTTTAGAATACTCATTGATATCTAGATTCTTTTTACTACACCAATTGAAGTGTTATAATTTGAATGATATGTAAATTAATTATATTTACAAGATGATTATAATAAATGCATTGAATTCCTTAAAATAAAAGAACGTACAAATAAATCAAGTTTAAAGTATACACCTTGTCAACTCTTGGAGGGATTCTTTTAGAAAATGTCAACTTCATTTAAATTAAAAAAAATCAATATAAGGGTTAACTATGTGGGCCCAGGATGAACCTTTCTACTATGGACTTGACCAAGAAGAAAATATGGGTTAGGTGAATGACGAAACTGTTAGTCCCAACCGATGTTGATAGGGGAGGGGTGAATCAACACTATACCGGTTCTAGCAGATTTAACCTTAATCAAAGTTTCTAATTAACTTAACACTTATCAGTATAATCAACATTAATAAGAAACATGCACACATAAAATCAACCACACATTAATACCAAGTTTTATCACGTGGAAACCCAAATGGGAGAAAACCATGGTGTGAGTAGAAACTCACAAAATCTGCACTCTTTTGGAGTACGCTCGGTGGGGAGCCATCCCTATTAGGATATTACAAAGACACTGTCAAGTGCCACCCGATTAAGGGATTTTATTCAAGGCCTGTTAGAACATTTACCATGCTAGAGGTAGCCTTGTTAAAGAACTTAGGATCATCAATTAAGATGTCACCCGGTTAAGGGATTTTACAAAGGGACCTGTTAAAGTCCACCTGGTTAAGGGATTTTACTGTTGTAGTTATTAGAAAACAACATAGAGAATGATCTGCTATAATAGCTACTCTTAGCTTAATTGGATCCAATTGAATCTCTTTGATTTGACCACCAGTTATACTTGCTCTGCACTCTACTGGTGCTCTGCGTTCTTTCTCTACTCTTCACACTATCTGAGCTCTACACACTCTCTTCACCACTCTGCTATTCACTTAGTCATTCCACACTCTTCTCCCCTTTTGTGGATCGCCTCTCTTCTCGATTGCACTTTGCAATCTTACAATCAAACTTTTTGGTTTTCTCCAAGAACCTTTATATTGTGTTAACTGTTGTTTCCTAAATGAGTTCATGGTAAATTTTAAATTTAAATCTTCTTGCACTTTCTCTGTGTGCTCTCCATCATTCTCACTAGCAACTCATCCTTATCTGTCACTGCAACTCATAAATTTAGCAAATTTTGGGTCGTGTTCTGCCTTTCTAATGTGAACTGGAAAATCTACACAAATCTCACCTTAACTGGTTATTAACTGTTGTAAACTTCACTAGTAGCTTGATTGATTGATATCTCACCCTGGTTGACTCACCTTTGGTCATAAAATCCAACTTACCAGTCATTGCTCCGAGATTCTCAGTGGATATCATCCTTCAACCTGTATCACCAATTCACCGGTGTAACTCTTCATCTTTTGACACCAGTCACTGATCACCTATCTTTCCAAAGTGTTTCGGTTGTACATAAGACTACTAAACTACAATCTAAGTCACCTCCTATGACCGCATCATTATTTCAACTATCAGTTTAAGAAACTAATCTCAACACCTATCGGATGCTTGACTGACCAGTCAACTACTTTGTTTATCCTTCAACCGATTAGTTTTCTACCAACACACTGCTTAATGCATATTAGGGAAGCACCAAATCCTGCATACTGTTTGCAACCATGAGTAAACCATTGGGGTTTACCACACCTCCTTGCCTATGAGCTTGGCTTTATTCATTGGTAAGTGTTAGTCATCAATTACAATACTAACTAATGAACCCATTGTGCCAACACCATCAGCTATGCCAACAATCTTCCCCTTTGGCATTGATGGCAAAACTTCAAACTTCTCTTTTAGCAACCAGTCACTCTAGGTTCTGTTGTAATGATCAGCTGCTCTATTTGATCTTAAGTAAAGATCTTACTCCCCCTTTATACTGGCTTCCATTCATGTCACATCTGACTTCATCTTCCTTCATGTTACATCTAACTTCATCTTCCTTCATGTCACATCTAACTTCACTCCCCCTTTGACAACAATGCCAAAGATGTAGTCTAGACATCCTATTGCACATACTGCAATGACTGCTCCCCCTAATAGGAGTAGTCCATAATCATCAATCCAAATACATAGAATTTTCAAGAAAAATCATACCGGATTGATGTTGTTCCGATCATCACTCATCTTAGAGCATGCAAGGGAATTACCCCTAGCTTACCTCTGAGATACTCAAAAATATCCTTAGGTAGTGGCTTGGTGAATATGTCTGCAACCTATTCCTTGGTTGGAACATATTCTAGTCTAACTTCTTTGTCCTATACCTATTCCCTAAGATAATGACATTTTATTGCAATAAGCTTGGTTTTGGAGTGCATTACCAAGTTTTTTAATATGTTAATGGCACTTGTATTGTCACAGTGTATCACCACAGGTTCAATCGTGTTTTCTTGGATACCTTCCAAGATCTTCTTAATCCATACTACCTATGTATAGTTGATTGAAGCAACCACATACTCCACCTTAGCTATGGATTGAGACATATAGTTATGTTTCTTTCTTGTCCATGACACAATCCTATCTCCAAGAAAGAATTCACCTCCACTAGTTCTCTTTCTATCATCAATGTTCCTTGCCCAATCGGCATTGGTGAAGACACTTAAGTTGAATTTTCCCTTATGTCGATACCAAAGACCATACTCATCAATCCCCTTAAGGTATCTGAATATCCTCTTAACTGCAACCATATGAGTCTCTTTTGGATTTGCAGCAAATCTAGCAACCAAGCCAACTGCTTGTGCTATATCCAGTCTATTGTGCACTGCATACTACAACTTACCGATCATGGATTGGTATAGTTTCTCATTCACTTCGTTAGCCTCATTGTCTTTGGAAATCTTGCAACCTATAACCATCAGAGTTCCAATAGGTTTGGAATCTTCCATTCCAAAGGTCTTCAATATTTCCCTTATATATTTGGTCTGGCTAATGAATATACCATTCTTTAGTTGAGACAATTGCAGACCAATGAAGAATTTTATTTCACCGATCATGGATATTTCTAATTCTTTCTTCATTTCTTCTACAAAACCTTTGCTCATTTCATCATCTCCTCTAAGATGATGTCATCTACAAAAATATCTACAATCAGATGTTTTCCTTCTATTCCATTATTCAAATACAAGTTATTGTTGTCACTAGTTCTGATGAACCCTATACTTATTAGGTTTAAGTGTAGTCTCTCATACCAAGCTCTTGGTGCTTGTTTTAGCCCATACAAAGCCTTCTTCAGATTACATACCATATCTCTTCCATCTTCTAAAGAAAACCCTTCTGGTTGCTCAATGTACACTTCTTATTCTAGAACACCATTCAAGAATGTCGATTTGACATCCATTTGGTAGACCTTGAACTTCCTATAAGTAGCATAAGCAAGCAAGATTCTGACCCCTTCCAGTCTAGCCACCGGTGCAAAGGTCTCTCCACAATCTAGACCTTCTTCCTATGCATACCTTTTGGAGACTAACCTTACTTTGTTTCTTACTACTTGACAAGTTTCATCCATTTTATTTCTAAACACCCACTTGGTGCCTATAACATTTTTGTTCTTCGATCTAGGCACAAGGGTCCAAGTTTCATTTTTCTCAATCTGCTCCAGTTCTTCCTCCATAGATTTGATCCAGTCTTCATCTTCTAGAGCCTCCTTTTCTATTTTGGGCTCAATTTTAGAGAGTAGACAGGTACTCTCCCTTGCTTTTCTTCTATTCAATACTCTTGCATTTTTGTCACCAATAATATTGTCAGCTGAATGTGTTTCTGACATACCTTGGTGGTGTTGGTTCATTTCTTGGAGCCTCTTCTACTGGTTGTCCAAGTTCTACTTCAAATTTTTCCTCATTTGCAGCTACACTAAGGGGTGTATGCACAAAGTTGTCGTACCAAAAAGGTGCCACACTTCAAAAAAAAAAAAAATTGTCATAAGGGATGCACCCTATAAGGTGTGCACCCTATAAGACATGCACCATATGACCTTTTCAAACCCTAAAAAAACATAAGTCCACATTTTGGATGCATTCTGCACTCCCAAACTTGCATTTTGGTGATTTGGGGTGCCATTTTCTTGCACTCGCCCTTTGTAGAAGCTTGATTTTGGGCACTAAGTTTTCCATCTCTCATCAAAATGCTGCCATTCCATCGAAGAGCTCAAAGAGATTGAAGAGGTATGTATTTTTGTTTTCTTATTGTCATTGTTTTATTAATTTGAAGATTAAACTAGGTTTCTTGATTTAAATGTATTTTCATTATCAGGAAATGAGATTAGACAAGCAAATGTTGAAAACACTCAATCACCTCCTCATGAAGACCATATTGAAGAAGAAGCACATTAAAAAACCTCCTCCAATCCCTATACATCCCATAGGTACACAAGAAAACCTATTAGGTCAAATAGAAAATAGCCAATAAGAGCTTGAAGGCTTAATCACAAGGCTAAAAGATCCCACTGGAACAAACTCCCATAGGACAAACCTTGCCAATTCTTTTCAATCTATTGTATCTCACATACAATCCGTGAGTGGGGAAATAAATTTTTGGTCCAGAAAGAAGGAAGAACACAAGCAATTTTATGCTAACAAATTATCATATGCAGTAGTGAAGAAAAAGAAAATTAATAAATTTGACTTGTGTGCTCTTTTTACGGACCCCCAAACAAATCAACCTTTGCACCCTCGATATAGGAGATTCCCTATTCATTGGTGTCATCATGAAGGGATTAAGAACAATTTTTGGGATAGGTGGTGGATGGTATTTGATCAGCCCCCATGCAATAATCATGAGTTACCCAATACTTTTTAAAAAAACTGTACTGTGAGTTTGTCCTTAATGAGATCCCAAACTTTTTTTTTTTCTAGATTTCCAAGTTAGAGGTGAGGGTTCCTCACATGATAGAGAGGGTGCACATCATGACCCAAATCTCCCACCAAGACCCTTGGCCAAACCTATGGTGGAGCATGTTATTATTCCTTCCATTGTGAAGGAGAGTGTTGAGGTTGAAACTCTGGACTCCATTAGCTCACTCACTTAGAATCTTATACAGTATGCTAGGCCTCTAGTAGAGGGTGATGCAAGTGATGATGGTGATTCTTCTAGGCATCGAGTTCCAGCTCATTTTTGTCAATCTTGTGGTTCTCTTTGCACTTATGATCCTAATAGTACTGAGAATGCATGTGCACAAGCGAATTTTGCTACAGAGAATATTGTCATGGCAGAATCCTTGCTGAACAAAAAATTTGGCATTGATACCCAGGTGAATTTCATTACAAGTTCATTTCATTCTTTTTATTAAATCTTATATGGAAATTTAATAATATATCTAAATCAATAAATTATTATGATAAAAAATTAGGGTCAAAGTGTTCACAACACTAGCAACATTCCTGCAACACCCTTTTTCACGACTTCATTGACTCCACAAGTATACAACTAGTGAAGAAATATAATTATTATATGTAGATAGTCAAACTCATTTTGGATGTCAAATAGTTTGATGCTAGAGCTTCAACATCAACACCTCGCATTTTATTTCATCGACAATCTTTCACCCAGGTAAGAAATTTATCTTTAATGTTGTTATTAAATAATATAGATAGTTTTGGTGATTGATCAATATACTTTGTTTGATTTTCAGAAGTTGACATCAAATACTCCTCTTGTTGTTTGCGCGTCAATGGAGCATGGTGTTGTTGCAACAGTAGCAAGTTCAACTAATTTGATAAAAGTATGAGACATATTTGTAAATTTAGTAAATTTAGCATTACATTTGTTATCTTAATTATATGTTACTGAAAATTTTAATGACACTTTTATTTAGTTTAATTTATATTGTGATGCTTACAGGAGAGGCTTGTCACTCCAAATCATGAACGTGCACCTGTTGTGGGTGAACATCATGATTATTTGTATGTGGTAAGTGACTAATCTATTATATGTCATTCTAAAATTCAATTTTTGTATATGCTAACATCATTCTTTTCATTGTATCAAGTGGAGTTACAAAAAAAACTGGAGAGGAGGTCGATTGGGCATACTCGAAAGACACTTGCATCATATACATCTCCGTCCCCCCGACAGGAAAAGATATCTCATGATTTGTTTCCTTCCCCTAGAGGAAAATGAATAGAATAGGGTCCTATGTTGTATGCCTATATGGCAATTTTGAACATATGTTTTTGTAAAGCGGAAAATCACAATCGAACCCTAGTTGCTCTCCCCTCTTCCAACTCCAAGGAGAGAGAAGGGAGGTTGCTAGGGTTGATGGTTTTCACTTAAGGGAGAGACTTTACATTCAAAAGAGGGGTTGAAACCCACAAGATCCAATCCCACACAATGCAAGATTGGATGCTAAATGAGTTTCAAGGGTTAAGAAAGCAAGGCTACCCTCTTTTGTAAAGAATGTTGATAGAAGAATTAAGCTAGGAATGCATAGAAAGTGTCAAAGATTCACTTATAAACTGAGATAGGGATATAGGATGAAGCTACGGACCTGGAATTAGCAGTAAAATGTCGATACGGCACTGTCCTGCAAATTTGAGCAAAAGTTGTCAGGACGATGGCGCCCGGCGCCACGGTCCTCCGAAAAATCCGCGAAACGAAGGGGGATCTGTTCGTCTCTGCACAAGGATTCCAGATCTTCAATTTCAGCCGCGTACCTGCAACCTTGTTCTAAGGATGTTTGTATCCTTATGTGCGAAGGTATAGATGTTGTTGTTTGTTGTATGTTGTATGTAGCATGTAGTATGTGATCTCCTCTTCAATGGTTGAATCCTTGACTTGAATGCAACACTTAGCCTTGAATGGAGACTTAGAAGGAATGCTTGAATGCTTGAATGCTTGAATGCTTGAATGTTTTTAGTATAGTTTCCACGCCTTTTCCATCTTCTCATCTTCTGTCCCAATGAAAGAGGAAAATGTAGTTTATATACTTGCCAATTAGGGTTACAAGACTGATTTTCCCGACCTTAGGCCGACCAGGGAATGTAATTTCCAATTTGCAAACAAAAAGACTCGATACCCCATAGGAAACCGGACCCAAAATAGGCCCAGGGACCAGGGCACCGGGCGCCATGGTCCTGGGGGACCAGGGCGCTGGGCGCTCTGGTCCCACCTCCCGGGACAGCAGGGTGCAAGGAGGTTCAGGCCAGGGTGCTTGAAAAATGCAGTTTTTAGTGTCGTAATCAGGTTTCGGGGTCTCCATTCAGGTTGCGTGTTGCGTCGCCATCGTGAAGACCAAAATGCAGTCGAAATTGCAAGTGTCACAATTTTAGGATGCTACATTTAGCCCCCACTTTAGCAGGAGTATGTATGCTCATACTTCTGGTAAAGTACAAGGAAACAACATTGAAAGACTTTCACCACGTCAAGGAGGCAAGATACACCAAGCCCCCAGTGGACTAAGGATCTTACAACTTCGATTGACAAAGTAAAAGGGAAGATCATGAGGGAGAACCATGACTGTCAGTAGTAAGGTTCCCTCACTATGAGTCATGCAAGAGAAATACAAAAAAATTTCAAGGCAAAGCTAAGTTCGCCAAGAAATTTTCAAGTATCTTGAAAGGATAAACAGGGTGTATGCCCCCCTACGTTAAAGTGATCGCACACGCCTCAATGGGGGTGATTGTTTTAACGTAGTGATACACATAAGAAATGAGAAAGGAAAGGAGCACGTTATCGCAAAGATTTAGCCCCCAAGTGTGAGATAAACCCAAGGATAATAGATACAAAACACAAAGCATGAGGTGACTTCGCTTTCCTCGGGGTCAGTATGCTGTATGATAAGTCATGTATATATATCATATGTATGTATGCATAATTGTTCTTCATTCCCCAATCAAAGAAGGTCACCTAGAAGAAGGGAACACATGTGTCTTTTGAGTCAACATGAGAGAGACCAAAAGAGATCTCAATGTTTTGCATCGTCCTCAAGTAGAAAACACTAAGGACAACAAATAGAAGAATGAGAATAACATATAGAAGAAGTAACAAAAGAGAGGGGGAGAGAATCTGCTATGCCAATGTAACTAGTCTAGCACGTCATCTACCCCCCGATCTTGCTGATCAATGTTTCGGGAAGGCAGGGAACATGCTAGAGGAGGAACATCCAACACAGCAGATGGAGCTATCACAAGATCCAAACAAGGGCTATGTTCATGTTCCGAGCCACGTTGTTCTTGTCTAGGAGCTAGGATAAGTGCTTTAGAAAATTCATTAGATAAATGGTTATCAATATCAACAAGTTCATAGTCACTATCAAAAGCAAGAGGAGTAACATGTTCATCATGAATAACATTTTCATCTATATCATCATCAAGATTTATAAAAATAGGTTCTTTAACTCGCACAGGATCAAGACCATCATGCATATTATGTTTAGGGGATTTAGGCTCAATGTCCGGCTGAGGAGAAAATGGAATAATGCTTGTTGAAGGTGTTTTTGGAGTTTGTAAAGTTTGAGAAGCAGCTGCTTGAGCCCTAAGATGACGCTTTCATCGGTGTTCACGTGCAGAACGATTACGCCTGGTCTTAGTAGGAAGTTGAGAAGATTGAGGAGGAGGAATGTTCTCATCCTTATCACTTGGGTGTTTAGGTTGTGGTCTCTTAGGCTGGATAATAGGAGAAGAGGAAGGTCTCTTCTCTCTATAAAAGGACGGAGGAGGAACTGCTCCATATAAAGGAAGAATTTTTGGTTTAGGAAGAAGACCAAGTCCATCATGACGAGGAGGTATAGGTCTACTTTTAGAAGGTTTATTAGGCATAGACATAGTCACATCCATAGGGATGGGTTGGGAATCTTCTTGAGGAAAGACATTAGTTTTATCTTTCAAAGGAAGAACTTCCTTCTCAAGAACGATAGGAATGTCAAGTTTAGGTGTTCTAGGTTTACTTAGAGATAGGATCATATTTGTTTTCCACTTTTGATAAGATTTGAAAAGATGATCACTTCGCGGAGGAAGAGATTGGAATTGTTTAGGCCAAAAGTAATCAATAGGAACACTAGAAGTTCTTTCAGCTGGTTTAAAGAGACTATGATTGACAGTAACAATTTCACCATTATGGGGAAATTTCAAACACTTATGAATAGGAGAAGCAATAGCTTTTATGGAAGATAGCCAAGGATAGCCAAGTTTCACACGAAATTGTTCGGAAGAAGGAATAATAGCAAAGTTCACATCAAGAGATTTGTTATGGACCTCAATAGGCAATGTAATAGAACCGATTGCAGGAGAAGAAAATGCATCAAATAATTTCACAATCACATCTGTTTTGTCATAGATCACTTGATTCAATTGCAAAGTAAAAAGAAACTCTTCAGTAATAACATTAACCATGCACGAAGGATCAATAAGCACTCCATGGCAAGGTGTATTCTTGACTTTTGCAACTATGTATAAAGGACCATCAGGTGCCCTAATGGTTTCACTAGGATCAAATGTGATGGAAGGTTCTTTAGGGATTTCTTGCTGCTCTACAAAGTTAATCACATTCGGAGTCATAGACACAAGACCATCAGATAAGAGAGAGGAATCATTAGCTTCAATCGCATTAGAGGTATGAGAAGGTAATGGATCAGTAAAAATATGAAGATATTGGTTAGGAGGAGCTACAGATGTGTTGCCTTTATCATTCACTCCAGAAACAGAGATAGTATTATTATCAATCAAATCTTGAATTTTACCCTTTAAAGAAAAACATTTTTCAGTATCATGCCCAAGCTGACGATGAAAGTGACAAAAAGCTTTGTTATCAAAATAAGGTGAAGTAATCTTTGCAGGATCAATTTGTCTTATAGGAGGAAGAGTAAGTACATTTTGTTCCAATAACTTATTCATAATACTATTCAATGATTCATTCAAAGGAGTATACTTTCTTTCTTTCTTGAAAAATTTAGAAATAGAAGGCACACCTGATGCTGCATTCACATTGTTGTTGATGATGTTTTCATTGAATTTGATGGAATCTCTGTTCGGTTTAAAATTCCCAAATGGTTGTTGACTGCTATCACCCTTATCACTTGGAGCCATAGGATGTGATTGTTCCATTTGACTCACAGTCAGTTGATAATTGTGAAGAGTTGCACACAACTGTTGGAAAGAAGTAAACTCAGAAAACAGAAGTTTGTCTCGAATATCTTTTTGCAAATTAGAAATAAAGATTCTTTGAATATCATTGTCAGGCACTGGAAAAGAAATTTGAGCATACAAATGCTTATATCTACCAATGAAATCAGTCACTTTTTCTTTAACACCTTGTTTACAATGCATTAAATCAATCAAAGTAACTTTAGGACTTATATTATTTTGAAATTGTTGAATGAAAGCATTTGCAAGTTGTTCGAAAGAAGTAATAGAATAAGAAGGCAACGAGCAATACCATTGTAGGGCTTTGTCTCTTAATGTTCTAGTAAACAGTTTCGCAAGCAACCTTTGGTCATAAGCAAAATCGGTACATATTGTTTGAAAAGTCTTAACATGTGTTAGAGGATCTCCTTTACCATTATAAAGTTCCAAATGTGGGATTTCAACATGTTTAGGGGGAATAGCTCGAACAATGTCAAGAGAAAGTGGGCTCGCAACATCAAATGTGGGCACACTAAACTTAGATTGATTCATACAGGGAATTTGTTGCTGTAAAGAAGAGACAGTTTGTGCAAGATTGTTAATGGTCGCTTCAGTCGAAGAATTCATATTAGATGTGTTAGATTGAGATGGAGGTGTTGTGTTATTGAAAGAAGGCAAAGAGTAAGGTGGTGGGACTCTATGATAATTAGTCATAGGAGATGATTGGACAGGAGGAACACTACAAGGAGGAATGGAATGGTTGAATGAATTGCCCCCTTGCGTCATGTTCATTTGTGGAGATGTAATAGGAACACTCATTGAAGGAATGAATGAAGAAGTTGGATTGAATGAAGTAAGAGGATTAATTGAAGAGGAAGGATTGCCCTCATGACTGGTAATCACAGGAGGAATATCTTGTATAGAAGTAGTCATTATGTTTGATGTAAAGGTAGGTATGCTAGCAATAGAAGTTGTCAAAGGAATATAATGATTGACTTGTGTAGGAGGTTGTGTATAACCTAAAGTTTCAGCACAACTCTTCATAGGCATCACATTCGAATCCACAATGTGTGCAATACCACGCAAAATATCAATTCCATTCTTATCACTTTGAAGCATATGTTTTAGACCCTCAATTAAAGGAAGATCTTGACTATCGGGATACTCATGAGACATCCATTGGTGAAAATTGTCAAATTGGTTATCCAATTTCTAAAGTTGTTCTACAAAAACCTCATGGAGAGCTTCTTCATCATTAGGAGGATTAGAGGAATTACCCATGTCCTTGTTAAAAAGGCTATTCAAATTAGGTTCCATCTCCTCGGTAGTTAAACCTCGGAAAGACTTAATTCTACGGCTTTGTCTAATGGGAATAGTGTAAGTAGGGCTTATTGTTGTAAAACTCATGCACTAGATTTTGATTTTAGAGGTAGCAATTTTCAGTAAAATCAGCCAATCTTCTAGATTTAAGCTGTTAAATGCAATCACGACAGTCTCCCAAAATTTCGGAAAAAATGTCCGGGACCGTGGCGCTCGGAGTGCAACACGGTCCTTGCAACTTTTTTCGAAATTTGCAGGGATGAAAGTTATGATGATTTTAGAGCTAATCTGAAAAAATTGAGGGATTTTACGATCTGTAGATAGGCCAAATTAAAGTTGCAATCTCAAAATTGAACCCTACCCAGATTGTCGAAAAATGCAAAATTTGGATTTTTGAAAAAGAGAGGGAAACTGAAATTTTGAATTTTATGATTTTAGAGGGAATGCCAAAAGCAATGCAAGTTTTGAAATTTAAAAATTGACTCAATTTCACGCAAAATTCAATTTTGAAAGTGGAAATCAAAGTTGTTGTAATTAAGCACTTAATTTCAAAAGTCACAAATAGCAAGAATTTGAATAAAGCACTGAAATTTCGATTGAATGCAAACACACTTTTCAGATTTAGGACAGTAAGAACACGATTTTGACACAAAATTTCAATTTCAATGATTTTTGAATAATTAGAAGCCCTAAACCAAGCAATCACAAGACCAACTTTGACTGTAATTTTGAAAGTGTTATAATTGATAAAATCAGCCAAAATTCTAGATTTTAGCAGGAAAATACAGTAAGATCTTGCTCCTGAAATTTTGGAAAAAATGTCGGGGACGATGGCGCTCGGAGTGCACACGGTCCTCGCAACTTTTTTCCAAATTTTCAGGGATGAAAGATATTGTGATTTTATTGCGGAATCCAAAGTTACAGTTGATTTGGAGATGTTTTGATCGGTCAAATTGTCGGACAAAGGTTGAATCAAGAGGTTTTCAAAAATTAGGGTTTTGACACTTAACCACTTAATTTTCAAAATTAAAGCACAGACATGAATTGATAATTTGTAATAAAAGGGCAGATCTGAAGTAAGCATTAATAATTAAACATTTCACAAGTTCAATTTTCAAAAAGAAAATTTAGGGTTTTTATGCAATTAACCTCTAGAATTTTGCAAAAGATCAAACATGGAAATGTAAGCAAGGAATCCAATTTTCAGATCTAACCATGAATAATCAGAAAGGATGTTCACATCGGGTTCACCAAAATGTAAAGCGGAAAATCGCGATCGAACCCTAGTTGCTCTCCCCTCTTCCAACTCCAAGGAGAGAGAAGGGAGGTTGCTAGGGTTGATGGTTTTCACTTAAGGGAGAGACTTTACATTCAAAAGAGGGGTTGAAACCCACAAGATCCAATCCCACACAATGCAAGATTGGATGCTAAATGAGTTTCAAGGGTTAAGAAAGCAAGGCTACCCTCTTTTGTAAAGAATGTTGATAGAAGAATTAAGCTAGGAATGCATAGAAAGTGTCAAAGATTCACTTATAAACTGAGATAGGGATATAGGATGAAGCTGCGGACCTGGAATTAGCAGTAAAATGTCGATACGGTGATGTCCTGCAAATTTGAGCAAAAGTTGTCGGGACGATGGCGCCCGGTGCCACGGTCCTCCGAAAAATCCACGAAATGAAGGGGGATCTGTTCGTCTCTGCACAAGGATTCCAGATCTTCAATTTCAGCCGCGTACCTGCAACCTTGTTCTAAGGATGTTTGTATCCTTATGTGCGAAGGTATAGATGTTGTTGTTTGTTGTATGTTGTATGTAGCATGTAGTATGTGATCTCCTCTTCAATGGTTGAGTCCTTGACTTGAATGCAACACTTAGCCTTGAATGGAGACTTAGAAGGAATGCTTGAATGCTTGAATGCTTGAATGCTTGAATGTTTTTAGTATAGTTTCCATGCCTTTTCCATCTTCTCATCTTCTGTCCCAATGAAAGAGAAAAATGTAGTTTATATACTTGCCAATTAGGGTTACAAGACTGATTTTCCTGACCTTAGGCCGACCAGGGAATGTAATTTCCAATTTGCAAACAAAAAGACCCGATACCCCATAGGAAACCGGGTGCAAAATAGGCCCAGGGACCAGGGCGTGGTGCCCTAGTCCTGAAGGACCAGGGCGCTGGGCGCTCTGGTCCCACCTCCCGGGACAGCAGGGTGCAAGGAGGTTCAGGCCAGGGTGCTTGAAAAATGCAGTTTTTAGTGTCGTAATCAGGTTTCGGTGTCTCGATTCAGGTTGCGTGTTGCGTCGCCATCGTGAAGACTGAAATGCAGTCAAAATTGCAAGTGTCACAATTTTAGGACGCTACAGTTTTATATTATGAATATGTGGCATTCTATGTCCATATGGCTTTTGGCAAGCTCCTATTTGACTTTATTGGACACCATGTTGTATACCTATATGGCAATTTTGAACATATGTTTTGTATTATGAATATGTGGCATTCTATGTCCATATGGCTTTTGGCAATCTCCTATTTGAGTTTATTGGATACCATGTTGTATGCCTATATGACAATTTTGAACATATGTTTTGTATTAAGAATATGTGACATTCTATGTCCATATGGCTTTTGGCAAGCTCCTATTTGACTTTATTGGATATCATGTTGTATGTCTTTATAGAAATTTTGAACATATGTTTTGTTTTATGAATACATGACATTCTATGTCCATATGCCTTTTGGCAAGCCTATTTGTCTGTATTGGATATATTTGATACTTTTAATGGTATACAATGTTGTATAGATTTGTAGCTTTTTGGTTAATGCAAATCATTTATCATGGTTATCCATAACTGTAGTACAAATGTGTAAATGAATAATTGCACAAAGTTTATTGTTAATTAAGATTTGAACCTAAATATGTGTTTGTAATCCAAGACACAAGCTTATAGGGATCAACACAAAATCAATAGTTATAGTCGAAATAAGACTATATAAGGGAAACATGGAAGTAACCAAAATTAGACAATATAAGACACCATTGTACCAATACCCATTCTAAAAAAAATGCATAACCCATACACTTATATTCATCTAATGCATACCCTAATAGAGCTACTTTAAATGACTCCCAACAATTAATAATACTTAAGAGTATTTAGGTCTATTAATCTAATGCATAGCCTAATAGAGTGTCATAGCATGACCCCGTAGGATCAGATGACTCATTCATATGTCTCACGGGCATCGAGAAATGCATTGCCAAAGTTTGACAACTTTTCGTGCTTTCAACACTTAAATGGGATGGCTAGTAGGGTGTGGCCCACATCAATCACATGAGTTGGAGAGAAAAATGAAGGCATTCCTAGCATAAACTCGACCACTTGGACGTGTATGAGCTGACGGTTCGATGTCACGACTAGCAGATTGAAAGTTAGGGAATTGTGCAACTTTTCATTGAACTCATCTAACGCTTTTTGTCATAACCGAAAAAGTGTCACCACAAGAAATTGGATCTAAGTCTTCCAAAATCGAGAGGCTTGTGTAGAGTGTCGTAACATGACCTCGTAGGATCAGACGACTCCTACAACAACTTTGAGAAACTTGAGCACTTAAGTAATTTCACTGCTAGAGTGTGGCCTGCATCGATCAGATGAGTTGGAGAGAAAAACAAAGGCATTCCTAGTGTAAACCTGGCCACTCCGATGCATACAAGTTGATGGTTTGGTTCTGCAATGAGCGGATTGAAAGATGGGGCATTGTGCAACTTTTCATTGAACTCATTTGAATCTTTTTGTCGCAACCGAGAAAGTGTCACCACAAGAAATTGGATCTGAGTCTACCTAAACTGAGAGAGTTTTTTATAGAGTGCCATAACACAACCCCATAGGATTAGGTAAATTGTTTTTATAATTAACGGGCGCTGAGAAATGTGATGCCAAATATTGACAATTTTTAGCAACTTGAGCACTTAAGTGATTTCGCTACTAGGGTGTGGCCCGCATCTATTAGATGAGTTGGAGAGAAAAACGAAGGCATTCCTAGCATAAAAATGACCACCCCAATGCGTACGAGTTGATGGTTTGGTTCCGTGACAAGCGTATTGAAAGATGGGGCATTGTGCAACTTTTCATTGAACTCATCTGACGCTTTTTGTCACAATTGAGAAAGTGTCACCATGAGAAATTTGATGTGAGTCTACCTAAACCAAGAGAGGATTTTTTAGAGTGTCATAACATGACCTTGTAGGATTAGACGACTTGTTCTTAGGATTAATGGGCGTCGAGAAACGCAATGCTGAATAGTGACAACTTTGAGCAACTTGAGCACTTAAGTGATTTCGCTGCTAGGGTGTGGCTTGCAATGATTAGATGATTTGGAGAGCAAAATGAAGGCATTCCTAGCGTAAACCTAGCCACCCCAACATGTACAAGCTGATGGTTCAGTGCTGCAATGAGCAGATTGAAAGATGGGGCATTGTGCAACATTTCAGTGAACTCATGTGACGCTTTTTGTCAAAACCGAGAAAGTGTCACCACGAGTGATTGGATCTGAGTCTACCTACATCGAGAGAGGATTTTTTAGAGTACTATAACATGACCCCATAGGATTAGATGGCTCACTCTTATTATTAATGGGCGCCGAGAAATGCGATGTCGAATATTGACAACTTTGAACAACTTGAGCACTTAAGTGATTTTGCTGCTAGGGTGTGGCCTGCATCGATCGGACAAGTTGGAGAGAAAAATGAAGGAATTCCTAGCATAAACCCAGCCACCCCGACACATATGAGCTGACGATTCAATGTCGCGACGAGCGGATTGAAAGATGGGGCATTGTGCAACTTTTCTTTGAACTCATCTGACGCTTTTTGTCGCAATCGAGAAACTTTCACCATGAGCAATTGGATCCGAGTCTTCCTAAACTGAGAGAATATTTTTAGAGTGCCATAACATGACCCCATAGGATCAGACGGCTCGCTCTTATGAATAACGGACGCCGAGAAAAACGATGCCAAATATTGACAACTTTGAGCGACTTGAGCACTTAAGCGATTTCACTACTAGGGTATGGCTCGCATCGATCAAACAAGTTGGAGAGAAAAATGAAGGTATTCCTAGCATAAACCTGGCCACCCCAATGCTTACGAGCTGACAGTTTGGTGCTGCAACGAGCGGATTGAAAGATGTGCATTGTGCAACTTTTCATTGAACTCATCTGACGCTTTTTGTCGCAAGCAAGAAAGTGTCACCACAAGCAATTGGATCTGAGTCTACATAAACTAAGAGAGGATTTTTTAGAGTGCCATAAAATGACCCTATAGGATCAAATGACTTGTTCTTATAATTAACAGACGTCAAGAAAATGCAATGCTGAATATTGACAACTTTGAACAACTTGAGCACTTAAGTGATTTCGCTGCTAGGGTGTGGCCCGCATCAATCAGATGAGTTGGAGAGAAAAATGAAGGAATTCCTAGCATAAACCTAACCACCCCAACACATACGAGCTAATGATTTGGTGTCGTGACAAGCGGATTGAAAGATAGGGCATTGTGCAACTTTTCATTGAACTCATCTGACGCTTTTTTTTGCAACCAAGAAAGTGTCACCACAAGCAATTGAATCTGAGTCTACCTAAACCAAGAGAGGATTTTTTAGAGTGTTGTAACATGACCTCGTAGGATTAGATGACTCATTCTTACGTGTCACCAAGGTTGAGAAACACGTTGCCCAATTTTGACAATTTTTTACACTTTGAGTACTTTAGGGATTTCCTTGCTAGCGTGTGGCCCGCATCGATCAAGTGAGTTTGATAGAGGAACAAAGGAATTACTAGAATAAACCCAACCACCCAGACACATACATGCTGATGGTTCGGTGCCATAACAAGCGGATCGAAAGATGGGGCATTGTGCAACGTTTCATTGAACTCATCTGATGCTTTTTATTGCAACCGAGAAAGTGTCGCCATGAGAAATTGGATCAGATTCTACCTAAACTGAGAGAGGTTTTTTTAGATTTTCATAATATGACCTCATAGGATCAGACAACTCATTCTTACATGTCACCAAGGTCAAGAAACATGATGCCAAATTTTGACAAAATTTCACACTTTGAGCACTTTAGGGATTTTGCTGCTAGGGTGTGACCCGCATCGATCAGGTGAGTTTGATAGAGGAACAAAGGAATTAATATCATAAAATTGGCCACCCAGATGTGTACACATTGATAGTTTGGTGTCGTGATGAGTGGATTGAAAGATGGGGCATTGTGCAACTTTTCATTGAACTGATGTGACGCTTTTTGTTGCAACCAAGAAAGTGTCACCATGAGCAATTGGTTCAGAGTCTACCTAAATCGAGAGAGGATTTTTTAGATTTCCATCTCACAAACCCATAGGATTAGATGACTCATTCTTACATGTCACTAACATTGAGAAAAATGATGCTAAATTTTAGCAATTTTTCACAGTTTGAGTGATTGACAACAAATGAGCAATTTTTACATCTTTTACCATATTAGCCTAAAACTTCACAAAATGATCCCATGTGATCTCTAATGGTCCAAAATGACATTATTTACATAAAATCAAACAAAACAAGACAAAAACAAAAAATTTTATATTACAATGCCTCGAGTATTCAAAAAATACAAGTCATGTACATATATCCAAATATGATTGATATTACAATTTTTTGCATTTACATTTAATCCAATGAACCACCTGGATCTGCTCTACTCTTTATTGTGTCTAGTATGGCCTCATAGTCAAACTCACAAACCTTCCATAGGTTCTTGTTTAGTGGTCTACCCCCATATCTGATCAAATTAACATTTGAAGCTACAACAAGGTTAAAATAATAAAGAATCTTCCTGTGTGTCTCGAAGTCCTTGAACAACCACAAGTTAGACTTCTTCATTGGGTACCTTCTAAGTCATGTACTAGTAACAACTACTGATCCTGTGGGGTACTCAATATTTTCTCCATCGACCACAAGGCCATCCAATTTCTTTTTTGCGTCCACACAACAACACAAGTAATAATTTGTTCCTTCTTCATTGTCTTCAACTACAATAACTACATAAACATGCCCTGCAATGATAAAGTGAGAAGAATTTAGCAAATAACTAAGTTAAAATATTAAAGTAAAAAAATTTGCTTGTGGTTAATTTACCTGGTTGGACTAAATCTGACACACGGTCAAATTCAACTGATGCTTCCATTTGTGTGAGTTGTAGTGCACTCAGAGGTTGATATGTATCAAGTGGGATTAGAGGCCTCATACACCATTTTCCACCCACTGCTTTGACTCACACTCATTATAGGCACCATCTCTACATGAAGAACAATAACATTCCATCTGTCACGTATGGATAGTCCATGAACCTGCATTAGAGCTTTTGAAATAGTGTAGCTCACTCGATCCTGTCAATGTACAACAATCTTTGAATTTCGCAATGTTAGTATCATCTACCAACCAAAAAGATCTACGAGTTGAAGACTTACCTTGATTACTTAGACCAATTGTACCATTGCACCACTAAACAATTGATTTTGCATCTTTCAAGTTTGCATTCTCTTTGTACTTTAACTCTTCTCATGCGAAAGTTCTTTTAATACATGCTCCTGCACCATCATGCTCCCCTTTTCCATGCCCAGCCTCAGAGAAATTCCACATATGATGAATAGAAGTCAACTTATGCATCCTACTCAACCAATAAAACATCCAAGAGTTCTTAAATTGCGATGCACAATTATCTAACCATATGATATGTTGATGGAATGATATGCCTCGGCTAGCCAAATCATCATAGAATATCTGAAAACAACCTTGCACAAACTCTGTAGAGTGTGAGCGATCATCACTGATGTAAAAATGATACTCCCTCGATATCTTCCTATCATCTTCCATACTATCATGTGCATGAATGAATGCTATATGCACAAATATAGAAACTTGTGTGGAGTTGTAATATTGTGATTGCACCTCATTCTACGGTTGTAGTGTGTAGTTCTCTGCAAAGTCAACAATTGAAACGATTGTATGAAGTGGAAATGTGTTCTTGCATAACTTAAATTGTGAGTCCAACCAACAAGCTTGATGGTTATGCCTTTCATACTCATACACTATATTCTTATGAAAGATGCCCATAAACGGATACACTGGAATCTTCTCACTAACCAATTCACACCTTTTTGCTTCTTTTCCATCTTTTAGCATGTAGGCCCCTATCTTATATTTTCCAAATTCAACTAATTCATTACCAATTTCTTGTCCAATATCCATATGTTAACAAATTTGTAAATGTCACAATCCACCACAATGAACACATGTGCCATCCAAGCAACACTTATTGTAATATAGTTGACCATCTACTCTTTCACATAAGATGCTAGATATTAATTCTCTTGAAGATGTCGGTGGACCATTTATGTTGCATTCCTGCAAAACATTGGTAGCATGCAAATCTATACATATGTATTGATAAAAATCATAATGGTTAGAAAATTTGATATGTACTCTACAACAACAAGTTGTGCATGTGTGATTTATTTTGACATAAAAAGGCTTTACCATTTCAAAGAATCTTTGACTAATTTTAATTTGAGGATACATACGTTGAAACTTGGCAAAAAATTGTGTTTGAGTCATATCCAAAAAATGTTTCGGATGTGGATCATGGATTTTACTACCAATCCTCCTTCTTACAACATCTCTTTGATTTGGAGAGACCCTTGTGTTATTCTTCCAAAAAATTTCAATTCGTGATCTCAAGGCTTCAACAATTGCTTTATCTTTCCATGGTAATCTACCAGAAAATGCCCATAACTCATTGTTATATGGATCCTCTGCTCTTTGTCACCTTCCCATAGCTCTCATTAGAGTTTTTCTACTTATCTTCAATTCTTTACTTGTTTTTCTAATGAGGTGAGCTTTTTTAGTTTGAGTTCTTTTAATTGTTGATGTAATGACACGTTGTGTGGAATTACTATCTTTTGTACGTGAGTTAGAACCAACAGTATCATATGCATTCATCAGATTCTTCACAATAGATTTGTCATTTGATTCAACCGATGTTCTTATCCCAAGAATATTCATTATGGACCTAAATTTCAGATTTCTCATCATTTCAACAAATAGTTGACATCTTCCCGTCTCATTTAAAGGCTCAAATTTTTTTTTCCATATCCAGTTAGCATGTCTTTGACAAGTACACTTCAAAATCTTGTCAACCATTGGTTTCAAAACATTAGCATCAATATCAATCAAATACTTAGGCTTTCTATGCTAAACTCTAGGAGGTGTTCTCAAACTTTGAGTTACCTCAAGATTAGGAATGTCAACAACATTAGGGATAGGTGGCATACCTTCAACTGGAGATTAAAATGATGACATACCTTGAAATTGAGGTGTATAAGATGGTGTAGCTCCAATACTTGATGTCAATCGTGAAGTACTTGCAACATCAAATGTCATACAGGAAGTACATTCAATATGAGATGTAAGAGATGGGGTGCCTTCAACTTGAATTATGGTAGATGACATGCTCTCAACCTCAGGATTCAATTGTCTGTTGCCTTTGTGTGGCCAATTTTGTCTTTCTTATATTGGCACCTCTTCTTCTATGGTATTCAATTTCCTTGCTTCATGAAGTTGCTTCATTCCTTCTCTTTTTTTTGCATTCTTAGCTTCACACTCTTTCGGTGTTACATTTTTTGGTCATTTCCTTGGCATGATGACGATTTCTACATGTACATGCACATAAAAGAGAATAAAGTTAATTCATAAAGAGATTTCAAGAGGCGTAAGGAGAAATCCTAATCCATCTATGACTATCCTAATTATGTGACGACAGTGCTAATGCATCTATGACTGTCCTAATTATGCATATGTTAAAATGGATATATGAAATTGAAATTATTTCATGTATTCCTTTTTTAAAATTATTTCATAAGATCTTAAAAAGGATGTTTGAAATTACAAATTTTGTTTTAAACGACTAAACAAATAATTTTCTTATGCAGCTTCCTTCAAATGCATTGTTAAATCTAATGTAAATCTAATAGGATCATAATCAATTTTGACAAAACACTTTTATTCTAACATTTAAACAAAATAACACTTAATAAGTATTTGAATTCTAAAAACAAGAAAATATTACCTCAATTATTCAAATTTGATAAAAAAAACTATGTTCTTCCTCTTTGACATTGCTAAATGAAAAAAAAGGTGGTGGAGAGCTGATGGCATGTATAAAATAACCTTGCATAAAATGTCAACACCATGCAAAAAGTGTTTTTTTGTCTGATCATGCACAAAAAGCAGACAAAATGAGAGAACATGGGCTTCGATCATAGGTCAAGGGTCCCATATAACTGTTTTTAGTGTAGCTCATTTAGCTAGCGCCAAATATGGCGCTAGCCAAATGACTTCCATTGAAATTTTTTAACCTTCGATAAATTTAGAACATTTTTTGAGAGTGATAAGAGGAAAACAAAAAGAGAGAAGGGAGGTGAAAAGTGAGAGACACACACAGACACATGACCGTCACCCTTAAGCCTTTTGGCCTCAATGAAAACTCCAAACTCTATACAAATACTCCAAAAAGTCAAGTATATGTCAAATACTATAAACCATGTAATCAATACCCTTAACCCTATAATCTATACTCTATACCCTATAGTTTGATAGCCACAGCCATAAAAATTAAACCATTTAAAACTTATAACAAATACCCTAGATCGTATGACCTAATATGCTAAATCCTCGACCCTATACAATAACCATAAACCCTATAACCTGATATGTTAAACCATATGAGGTAAGGATGGAGGGTGAGATATGGAGGGAGGGAGGGAATAAAGGGGGTGTGACACTTATAGAAGGAGGGAGAAAGAAGAGGAGGGATACAAGAACAAAGAGAGAGAGAATGGGGGATTGTGGGAGAGTTAGAGATAGGGGTAAGGAGGGAATGGAGATACCTAGAGAGAGGAAGGAATGAGGAAGAAAGCGAGCGAGATACCTAGAGAGAGGAGAGAGTGAGGAAGAAAGTGAGGGACAAACCTAGAGAGGGAAGGGTGTGAGTAAGAAAGTGAGGTCGACAAATTTGGGTAAAAAGAAGATAGAGGGGAAGGGAGGTAAAAGACCATAAGGAGGATGAGGGGGATACAAAGGTAAAGATGAAGGGAACAAGATACTTGGGGATAAAGGACATAGACGGGAAGGGAGACCTGAGAGGCTTAGAGGAGAGAGAGAGAGAGGTGGGATAAAGGACATATAGAGGGGAAGGGAGGTGAGAGGCACAAAGGGGAGAGAGATGTGAGATGGGGGTTTAAGGAAGGTTGGGGGTGATAGAGAGGTAAGAATGAAGAAAGTGTGGGAGAGACTTAGAGAGAGGAGAGAGTGAGGAAGAAATCTAGGGAAAAAGGTGAGAGAGGGAATTAGATTGGTGTAAGGATGGAGAGGTAGATAGAGAGGGATAGGGGAATAATGGAATTGTGAGAGCTCGAGAGGGGAGGGACAAAGAAGAGTACAGATCTATAAGAATGAAGAGAGAGAAGAGGTAAGGGGAGAGAGATAATATGAGATCTAGTTCATAGAGAGAGATGGAACTATGAGGGAAGGGAGATAAAGATGGGCAAATCTAGGGAGATTTAACTAGTGAGATAGATTTTGAGAGGTGAGAAACCTAGATGGGAGAGAGGGGTGATATGGGGGTTTAAGGATAGTTGGGGGGATATAGAGGTAAACATTCAAAGGGACTAAGAGACTTGGTGATAAAGGGCATAGAAGGTCCAAGGGAGTTGAGAGGTCTAGAGGGGAGAGATAGGTATTGAGGTTTAAGGAGGGTGGAGGGGATAGAGAGGTAAACATGAAGGGAATGAGAGACAGGTATAAAGGACATAGAGGGAAAGGGAGGTAAAAGGCCATAAGGAGGATGAGGGGGATACAAAGGTAAACATGAAGGGAATGAGATACTTAGGCATAAAGGACATAGAGGGGAAGGGAGACCTAAGAGGCTTAGAGGAGAGAGAGAGAGAGAGAGAGAGAGAGAGAGAGAGAGAGAGAGAGAGAGAGAGAGAGTTGGGCTAAAGGAAATGTAGAGGGGAAGGGAGGCGAGAGGCACAAAGGGGAGAGAGATATGAGGTGGGGGTTTAAGGAAGGTTGGGGGTGATAGAGAGGTAAGCATGAAGAAAGTGTGGGAGAGACCTAGAGAGAGGAGGGAGTGAGGAAGAAACTAAGGGAAAAAGGTGAGAGAGGGAATTAGATGGGTGTAAGGATGGAGAGGGAGATAGCTCGAGGGATAGGGGAATAAGGGAATTGTGAGAGCTAGAGAGGGGAGGGACAAAGAAGAGTATGCATAAATAAGAATGAAGAGAGAGAAAAGGTAAGGGAAGAGAGAGAATATGAGATCTAGTTCATAGTGAGATGGAACTACGAGGGAAGGGAGATAAAGATGGGCCAATCTAGGGAGATTTAACTACTAAGATATATGTTGAGAGGTGAGAAATCTAAAGGGGAGAGAGGGGTGATATGGGGGTTTAAGGATGGTGGGGGGGATATAGAGGTAAAAATTCAAAGGGACTAAAAGACTTGGTGATAAAGGGAATAGATGGGAAGGGAGCTGAGAGGTCTAGAGGGGAGAGATAGGTATTGAGGTTTACGAAGGGTGGAGGCTATAGAGGGGTATACATGAAGGGGATGAGAGACTTGGGGATAAAGGACATAGAGGGGAAGGGAGGTCAAAGGCCTAGAGGGGAGAGAGAGATGAGATGGGGGTTTGAGGAGGGCGGGGGATAGAGATGTAAACATGAAGGAAAAGACATTTGTGGATGAAGAACATAGAAAAGAAGAGAGGTGAGAGGCATAGATGAGAGATTAATGAGGATGAGGGGGATACAGAGGTAAACATGAAGGGAATAAGATACTTGGGGATAAAGGACATAAAGGGGAAGGGAGGTGAGAGGCTAGAGTGGAGAGAGAGGTGGGAGACTTAGGGATAAAGGACATAGAGAGGAAGGGAGGTGGGAGGCCTAGAGGGGAGGGAGAGGAGAGACGAGGGTTTAAGGAGGGTGGGGGTGATAGAGAGGTAAACATGAATGGAATGAGATACTTAGGGATAAAGGACATAGAGGGGAAGGGAGGTGAGAAGCTCAAAGGGGAGAGAGAGGTGAGATGGGGGTTTTAGGAGGGTGGGGGGGATAGAGAGGTAAACTAAAAGAAAGTGGGGGAGAGACTGAGGGAAAGAGGTAAGAGAGGGAATGAGTTGGGTGTAAGGATTGAGAGGGAGATACAAAGGGATAGGGGAATAAGGGAATTGTGAGAGATAGAGAGGGGAGGGACAAAGAAGAGTAGGGATATAAGAATGAGGGGAGATAAGAGGCAAGGGGAGAGAGAATAAAAGATCTAGTTCATAGAGATATGGAAATACGAGTGAAGGGAGATAAAGGTGGGTAATGGGATATCTAGTTCATAAAGAAGGGTAATGGGACATGGATGAATATAGATACCTCGAGATCTCAATGTGAGATGGATAGAGGTGGATACCTTGATAGGTGGAGAGAGAGGAGAGAGAGGCCATAATTGAGAGAGGGGAGTGAGATATAAAATGAGAGACAAAGGAACAAAGAGAAAGAGGGAAGGAGGGGTAGATGATTATTTTTGAGATTCTTAGAGATGGTAAAGGTAGATATAGGTGAGGGGGAGAGTTCACAAAGCAAGAAAGAGGGGAAAGTACCTATAGGGTGAGAATTGGAGAGGGAGAGAGAAATATAAAGAAGGGAAATAGAGGTGTTTTACTTAGAAACTAAGGAGGGATTGATAGGAGACACAATAGGTACAAATAGATATAAAAGAAGAGGGATAGCTAATGAGACATTGTTTCTATGTACACATTGTTTCAACTAAACATTGTTTCTATGTACACATTTGGCACTCCCCCTATTTGGTGTGCACCAAATGTGGAATATGGACCACATTTGGTGCACGCCAGATGGGAAAACCTATTGATCACTTTTGGTGCACGCCAAATAGGGAGAGTGCCATATTTGGCACATGCCAAATGGCCCGCTTTGGGAAACACCAAACCTATGGGTTGGATTTTCCTTGTGTTGGCATTTTTTATGTTTATGTTGTGATTGTCATTGATGGACACACACTTGCATTAAGATCCTTTTTATATGTATGAGTTAGAGCACAACCGGTATTTGTTTCAACCGGTATGTTGCAAGTATGTTGTATTATAGTCATTAGACTATTGATGTTTTGAAGAATGTGTTTACCGGTCTAAAGCAGCATGTTGACCTCAAGCAGTGTGAGGGATTAAAGTGGCATAACACATTTCTACCAGTCTTCATTTTTGTCAAACTGACAACCAACTTTTTGTATGAACCGGTAATACTCTGTGATGAGTTACCAATCCACTGATTGTTTGATGGTGCTGACACACTGGCGGTGCTTCTTGTGTCATGTTACTGAGTATGTCTAGATTCATTGAACCTAGGAAATTGAAATGTAATCCTATTGGACTGACATGAGATCAGATTCCTTTAAAAGGACATCATGTCTAGGGTTTTAGGTTGTTGTTGAAAAGGTTTATGTTGTAGCTAGGGTTTAAGCTGGTTGAGGAGTTGAAAAGAATATAAATGTGTAGAAGACTAAAGTAATGTAGGAGTGCATTAAGAACGAGCTATCAAGGATTTAACTGAGCAGTTCATGCTATTAGATAGATCAAACACTTGTTGATTACTCACATCTTTGACAAGTCTATAGCCCTTAGCCAGGTAGGCCCAAAAGCCTTTTGTAAAATCCTCTAACAAGGTGGTTCACCTCTGTGAATCTAAAATCCTCTAGCAAGGTAGCCCTTTATCAGACTTATCTCCTTATAGAGATTGAGATTCCTAATAGGATCTGTTCTGGTGAAGAACATTGTAAGACCTTAACCGGTCTAGTTTCTATTTTGTAGATAGTGACTTGTGAGTTCCATCTCACCATTGTTTTTCCCATTTGGGTTTCCACCTCAAATATCTTATGTTATGGTTGTATTTCTTTTGTTGGTGAATGCTTTATTTGCATTTTGGTTTGCATGTGTGATAACCAGTCTGTCTGTTAAACTATTTGATCGGTTTATCTTTAGACTATTTAAGTGTTTAAGTGTAGTGTTTTTTGGTATACTAATTCACCCCCCCCTCTTAGTATTCATCAATTGGTATCAAAGCCTACCTTTCTATAAGTTTAACTACTTGGAAAGAGATATGGGGGAATACATCTTGAGGGAACTTACTCTACGGATCATTCAATCTGAGCAAGCCTATGATGATCTTATGGTCAAATACAAGGCATCTCAAGCAAAAAGGAGAGAACATGTAGAAAAGATGATGGAGCTATCTGAAAATAGTTCTGCAGATGAAGTAGACATGTAAGCCCTAATTGCAGAAGTAAATAAGTTGAATGAATCAAACTCCAACCTAAGAAAGGAGTTGGAAGGATTGACTATCTGGATGTGTCAAGAGCTTGAGAACCGGAGAAAAACTGAAGACCTAGTGAAAGAAAGAGATTTTGAGATCTCCAAGTTGAAACAAGAGATGAGTGCCCTAAATGCTCAACTCCATGCAAGCAAGGTGGAAAAGGAAGACATGCAAGGAGAACTGAACACTACCATCTCTGAGAATGAAAACTTGTTGGAAACAAATGCTGCTATTTCCAAAGAACTCTCTGAGTCAAAGGAAATACTTGCTAAGTTCAGCAAAAGTACTCTCACGCTAGAGCAAAAGCTTGAGTCGGCTAGACTGGTAAAGAATACCAATGGACTTGGTTTCTCTGGACATGAGGAAGGAGAATCCTTAGGAGAAAATGCTGAAGCATCAAGGAAGCAACTAGCATCCAAAGGTAAAGGTAAGAAAAAATTCAAACCTATTTTCTTTAACTATCTTAAAGAAGGACACACTGCCAATCTATGTAGGAGAAAAGCCTACAATAATTTTCCTTACTTTATTAACAATGTACCTAGATCCAATAAGTTCAATGGTCATTGTTATGCATGCAACAAGTATGGGCATAGAGCATTTGAATGTAGGTATGTCATGAATGACACTGGAAGATATCCTCAGAGGACCCAAGGAGTTGGTCCTGAACCTTTTGTGAACCAAAATCACAACCAGTTTAATGCCTTCAATAATCAGCCAAGAAGCGGTGGCTATCAAGCGACAATAGGATGGAGAGAAAATTGTATGATCTGTCATGGTCATGGTCACACTACAGCAACATGCAAAAGGAAGAATGGAAACATGAACAATGGACCTTGGAGAGCACCTAGATTGGTTTGCTATCACCGCAACAAACTGGGTCACATTGCAAGATTCTACAGAAGTAGAAAGAGTATATCTGATGATATACCGGTCACTCAAGAAGGAAGAATTGTTGTTGAAATAGTTCAGGCGGACATGAACAAAACCTGGAAGAGGAAACCAGTAATGTTGGAAGAGGAACCGGTTTCTACACCTAGTGTGGAAATATCGGAACCAGCAAACTAAGCTTCAAAAGGCTTAGGCGGAGCAAATGGCAAAATGTTTTTGAACCCTTATTTTATATCGACAAAAGACCTTAACTGGTATGTGATACCTGTCACTTGGCAAAAGACCGGAAATGGTAAAAAGGCAAATTAGGGTTTATGCCCTAATGGAGGAGCATTAATGACAGTAGGTGAGGACTATGTTTAAAAGTATTTTTGAAATCATTTCTCACTATCAGTTTTCAAGCGAAGAAAAGTTTTTCAAAGAGCAAAGTGATGAAAAGGCGATTTGAGCAGAGATTTGGAGAAATTGAGAATCTGTGAAGGAGATTCAAATTCAAATAGAAAATGGTCAAGAGGAGAACATAAAGCAGTGATTTAGCTACCGACGAAGTGAGGAGTGAAGGAGAATCAGAAAACCCTAAATTCGCATGTTTTAAAAAGGTATTTCTCGAGTTCTTAAAATTTCTACAATGGCTTCCGCATCTCATACCAGTTCTAGTGCATCTATTGAGTCTGAAAGTTTTATTCAATGGAAGTCAAAGTATAATGCCCTATCACAAGTTCCAGCTAGAGTGATAGTAGAAGAGGGAATTTCTGACTACATAGATTGCAAGATTGAAGACCTAGGGTCTCTAGCCATCCACTCCCAACTAGGTTTGTTTTGTGGACAAGATAAGATGATCAAACTAGAGTATAGTATTCTAGAGAAGAAGAAACTCCACAATGTTGTTTACTTCCTAGAGGATTTCACAGAAGATCATATAAGGATTATTTTTAGCAAGGTCCATGGTGACAAAATGTACATGGAGAGGATGCATGATATCATGCCACAGGCAATTCATGCAGTCACTGATTTCTGCAATATTGGGGAAGTACCAGCCCTAAGGACAGTTAGCAAAACTGAGATGTCCAAGCTCACTAGTTTAGTGAGTGACTCACGGGGCATGACTGTAAATTCAATCAAGGATGATCTGGTTAAGTATGCTTGCATGGTGATAGGCTACCAGACATTCTTAGCCAGCAGAATCAACTCTGTATCTACTACAGCGGTAAATACCGCTTACCAAATGATAAAGGAGGATGGATCATTTGACCTATGCATCGGTATGCAGAGGCAACTCCTATTGAACTTGAAATCAATCAAACAAGATAATGCACTAAGGTTCAAGTTTGGACAACTATTGGTTAGGTTGTTCTTTTACTTTCAAGGATACTTCCCAGGAGTAGGAGACGTTCAATGGTCTGGTGACCAATCCGTAACCAAGAAAATCAAGGAAAGCATTGAAGCACTTGGAACTAGTTACCCTGATATTATGAACAAGTATTTTGATGAGTTTAGAAGGAAGATGAGCCAAAGAGTGAGGATATCAAGAGACATCATCAAGAAATATGAAGATGATATCTGCTTCACCATCCAAGTAGACAAATGTATAATGGAGGTTGTTAAGCCTAGAATGGAAGAAGTGGAGCCAATGGGCTATCAGGTGATGTATGACATGCTGGAAGGGTATGCCTCTACCCTTATTGCCTCACCACTTGATCCTAAGGCAAAGAGAACCAACACCTACCTAGAGAGGATAGCACCAGTTGAGGAACCACCAGTAGTGAAAGAGAAAGAACTGGCAATGAAGAAGGCAAAGGCAGTGCCTACAGCATCAGCACCGGTTACTATTGCAACTCCAAAAGTGACCAAGCGGTCACCAGCTAAGAAGAAACCAGAAGTTGCATCGGCTAAAGTGTTCTAGAGAAAGAGGAAGACAAGAAGAAACTCTTTGGACTCAGAAGAAACTGTGTCTGAGGATCAACCCAAGAAGGCGAGACAAACAAGAAAGAAGACAAAGAATGAACCAGCATCTTCAGCACTGGTAAATATAGATATCTCCTCCTACAAACCTTTAATAGATTGTCAAAGAACTATCAAAAACATTAGGAGAAAAGTATAGAATGATTTAATTGATTATTTTGATGACTTTCATGATGATGAAAAGGAGGTGGTGGAAAAAGAAATAATTCAATATTTATGTGTTAATGATTGGTCCCCTTCAGAAATTAGATCTAAAACACTGGATTCTTTGTATAAGTCCTTAGACAATAAATGGTGCATTGCCATAGAAGAGGAACAAGAAATGAGAGAAAACATTTTTGTTGAACACTTTCTTGATGTATCAAATTTGAAATTGTTCAATGTAATGAACAAATACAAAGGTCTTTTCTTCATGAGAAGAAGAAGACTCCTGCTACTAGAAGGAAAAGGTAAGGAAGTGCTCAAGGATACACACACTCATGCTCTAGATGCTCTAAAGATGCATCGATTGGCTGAAGCCAACCGGCAAGCTCAGGAAGAACCGGTTATATCCAAATTGGATGAAGCATTTGATGATGAAGGAAATCTGGTTGATGAACCAGTCGACACTATTGATGTCGATGCCCTGGATGAAGAAGAAGTTACCCTGGGAGATACCATCTGAGGAAATAGGTCAAGAGCAACATGCTGAATAAGAGAAGAAAGCTAAGGATAGTTAGGAAGTGGCAAAGAAAGAGGTCGAGCACAGGAAAAAGGAAGAAGAAGAGGAGAGGAAGAAGGATGAAGAAGAGAAGTGTAAAAAGGAAGAAGAAGAGAAAAAGAAAAAGGATGAAGAGGAAAAGAAGAAGAAAGTTGAAGAGGAAAAGAAGAAGAAAGATGAAGAGGAGAAGAAGAAGAAAGATGAAGAGGAGAAGCAGAAGAAGGATGAAGAGGAGAAAAAGAAGCTAGACGATGAAAAGAAGAAGAAGGAAAAAGAAGACAAGGAATAGGAGAAGAAGAAGGAAGCAGAAAAGAAAAAGGTTGAGGAGGACAAGGAAGAAGAGAAGAGGAGAGAAGTGGAGAAGAAGAAAGCAGAAGAGGCAAGAGAAGTGGCGAAGAGCACCTAGATGGAGACTCCGAAGGAAACTGGGAGTCAAGCCAAACCGGCTGACCTCTCCACTCCTATAGATCTCTAGTCTGCAAGTGAATCAAAGCTAATGCAAAGCATCAAGGTTACTCAAGAGCACCTTGAAATAATTTGAAGAAAGAAGGAGTAGGATATAATTCAAGTGGTTGTGGACACACTTATCGATTTGATACCCGGTACAAATCTTCCCAACACTAAATCATCACTAGCAAAACTCAAGCTTCTATGCATAGTAGTGGATGATCAAGTGCAGAGCCTGGAAGAAGTAGTCAAGGAAAATGTCAAGAAAGAGCATCAAAAAGCTCTTAACATTGCTCTGGTAAAGAAGTTGAATGAGCTTCAGTCTGAATTGCAGAAATACCAAAAGGATATAAGGGACGCTTTGGATGAGGGAAATCTGCTACTTAGCAAAATCTACCAACCCCATCTATTCTATGATGATGTGCTAGCTCAGAAGCAAAAGCTTCAAATAGACTTACAGTCTTACTTGAGCACATTCAAGCCACCTTATGATTCCTTTGCAACTTATCGGCAAACCATTCACCGGTTTCATATCCAGTCAGCCAAAACAAAGCAAGAAATCAACACACGGTCTAGAGATTTGTAGGAGCTACAACTAGTTTTACTTCCACATCTGCAAATTCTTCAGAAGAGTTATCTAAACCTGGATGCCTTGACAGTTACACAGGAGATGAGCACAGTTGATGCCATGGAAGAACAGGTCTCCTAGATGCAAACAAAGAAAGAAGTGGCCACCTCCCTACTTGACTCCTAGTCTCTATCAATGAAGCAATTCTTGCAGGACTATAAATCTATTTTTGACAAGTACTATTCCTTATTGTCATAAACTTTTATTATTTATATATATCAAATGGAAACAGGGTTGTTTAGCGGTACTTTGTCATTGTTGGCAAAGGGGGAGAAGTATTCTATTTTGGAGAAGTATAGGGGAGAAGTATCTGGTATTTAAAATTTTGCTATATGCTCTAATATATGCTATATTCTCTGATATTTCAATGTTTATGCTCTATATGCAAAATTGCTATACATTATATTGATTAAGGGATAGTGTATATGCTTAGGGGGAGCAATTTTGCTAATGGCATGATTTTGTTGTAAAACACTTAGATGTCAAAATTTTATTTTCCTAAGTGTTGCCATCAATGCCAAAGGGGGAGATTGTTGGCATTTTTAATGTTTATGTTGTGATTGTCATTGATGGACACACACTTGCATTAAGATCCTCTTTATATGTATGAGTTAGAGAACAATCAGTATTTGTTTCAACTGATATGTTGCAAGTATGTTGTATTATAGTCATTAGACTATTGATGTTTTGCAGAATGTGTTTACCGGTCTAAAGCGGCATGTTGACCTCAAGTGGTACAAGGGATTAAAGCGACATAACACATTTCTACTAGTCTTCATTTTTGTCAAACTGGCAACCAGCTTTTTATATGAATTGATAATACTCTATGATGAGTTACCAACTGGCATTTTGTGATGAGTTACCAATCCACTGATTGTTTAATGGTACCAACACACTGGCGGTGCTTCTTGTGTCATGCTACTAAGTATGTCTAGATTCATTGAACCTAGGAATTTGAAATGTAATCCTATTGGACGGACATGAAATCAGATTCCTTTAAAAGGACATCATGTCTAGGGTTTTAGGTTGTTGCTAAAAGGGTTTATGTTGTAGCTAGGGTTTAAGGTGGTTGAGGAGTTGAAAAGAATATGAATGTGTAGAAGACTGAAGTAATGTAGGAGTGCATTAAGAATGAGCTATCAAGGATCTAACTGAGCAGACTGTGCTATTAGATAGATCAAACACTTGTTGATTACTAACATCTTTGAAAAGTCTGTAGCCCTTAACTGAGTAGGCCCAAAAGCCTTTTGTAAAATCCTCTAACAAGGTGGTTCACCTCTATGAATCTAAAATCCTCTAGCAAGGTAGCCCTTGATCGGACTTATCTCCTAACAGAGATTGAGATTCCTAACAAGATATGTTCTAGTGAAGAACATTGTAAGACCTTAACCGGTCTGTAGATAGTGACTTGTGAGTTCCATCTCACCATGGTTTTTCCCATTTGGGTTTCCATGTCAAATATCTTGTGTTATGGTTGTATTTCTTTTGTGGGTGAATGCTTTATTTGCATTTTGGTTTGCATGTGTGATAACCAGTCTATCTGTTAAATTGTTTTATCGGTTTATCTTTAGACTGTTTAAGTGTTTAAGTGCAGTGTTTTTTGGTATACTAATTCACCCCCTCCTCTTAGTATTCATCACCTTTGGCATCCAACCCAAAGGTTTGGATGACCATTTCAAGCTAGAGACAACTTTTTATCAGAACATTGAAAATTTTGACATATTTTTGGTCGTGCTCTTTGTCAGGTTTGCATGTGTTTCAATGAAGTTAAAAAAAATACCATGGTAAACTTGAGATCCATCTTAGCTATCTAACAATGTAATTTATTTCAAATTTTGATTTCGTTAAGTCTTTCATCTATAATTTCTTTTGTCAGTGTGTCTATTTTTTGTCAAAAACCAATATGCACTATTTTGGGTATAGATTTTTACACGTTCATCAAATTTTGAAAAAAAATTACATTTTGAGAAACTAGACTCCATTCTACACAATTTACATTTTAAAAGTTTTGATTTTTGATTAGTTTTCAATGATTTTAGGGGGGAGCACACTCAAATTTTTGTTTTTAAGGATATGTCCACTTTGAAAATTAGTAAAAAATCATATACTCATTAAAAAATTAGTTGAAAACTTTAGCATAAACTACAAGGTGTTAGCTAATTTATCACCAAAGCGATTTTAAAAATTCAAAAAAAAAGTTAACATTTTAGGGGGGCCACAAGAGATGCTATGTTATGTTTTTTGCATAAAAATAGGACTACTTTTTGTGCCCCCCTTTTTTGAAGCCCTTAATCTCCACCATTTTCAAAATAAATTAGTAGTTTGGAAAGTAGACTCGAAGCACTTTGACTCTTATTCTTGTTGCATCTTCAAATTTGCAGTGTAATTATGTTCAATTTGTCATTGAAGTTCAGACTTTGCTGATTTTAGAAAAAAAAAGGTGGCATCTTAAGACACCCTTTTGGTACCACAACTTGGTGCATATACCTTAGGATTCTCTATAGCAGCTTCGACCAGTATAGTGTAATTGAATCCTTGTGTTAGACACAATGCACCACTGAGAGGGTGATGGGGTGAATCAGTGGTTCTCAAATCTTTTCCCTTTAGCAATCCTAGGTGAGCATACTGGTTATTAGATCTAACTATGAATAGACTTGCCGGTTGGATGGGAGACTAACACAAATGCAATCACACAAGGGACATCTCATAACACTAGCATATACGAGGAAAACCCAAGATGGGAAAAACCTCGGTGAGAAATGCTACTAGAGTCTACTGCTCCAATCCAGCCTCACAATGAAAACATAGTTACAAAGTTTAGGGCACCAAC
The DNA here is from genome assembly GCF_030272615.1 of Cryptomeria japonica. NCBI lineage: Eukaryota > Viridiplantae > Streptophyta > Pinopsida > Cupressales > Cupressaceae > Cryptomeria > Cryptomeria japonica. The sequence continues at coordinate 17,685 of NW_026729448.1, read as the reverse complement.
CCAAGGAGCACCAACCTAAGGAGTACCAACCCCTACTTGATTTATGGGATACAACCCAAAGGAGCACCAACCCTTGCCTTTTGGGCATCAACCCAAGGAGCTACAAATCCTGCATTGAGCTACAACTCAATGTTCACAATATAAACATCAAATACAAAAGTGGTTATCTTGTTACAAGTGAATCTTGGAACCTTATAATATATTTTACTCTTTCGGTAAGATATCTTCTCTGCTACACCGACTCAATCTTCTTGCTTCTCTTCACCTGCTTCTTCTCTGTCAAATCTCCTCCATAAACTCTTTGCACTTTACTGGTACTATACTTTGTCAGTTCTCTATCCTACTTCTCTACAACTATCTTCTCTTTTTCTCTGCGGGTATAACCACTACCAGTTCTACCTTAGTACTGGTTGAACATTTCAACCTAGTTCACCCTCACTCTCACTCACTTCTTCGATGCTCATTGAGCACTTGGCTGATTTTCTCTTACTTGCATAAGTATCCCACATCGCATTAGCAACAAACAATTTCTTTGGCCTTCATACTTATAGCCCAAACTTCCCACCAAAAACCAATTCAAAAACTGGGTGGTTACAGTTTGCTCACAATCCTTAAGGCTGATCAAATCCAATCAGATCTTGCTCAATCTGATCTTCTTGACATTCACCTACACAAGTCCATCATCAACGTGTTTTCTAGAACACACCTTCCATCTTCAGTAGCCTACAAACAATTTGTCAGCATACATCTCGGTCAATCACCATTAATGCCTCTGCAGTTTCCTTCTCGATCTCTTCTATCAGCCTGATCTTCTTTCTTTGATTCAGGTGCCAACAATTCCCTGATTCTTCTCTGTTTGTTCATTCTTCCTCAAGCCCCACGCTTCTGACCCAATCCATAAATCATGAGATCCACTTTCAGTGTACACCTGTCGAGATACCTAACCCCACATGACACTTCACCAACCTCTACGAGCTTACCACCTTGATCCCATGTGGCATCCATGTCGATCAACTGCCAGCTTGGCACTCCAAGTTGGTCCAAGTAGGATCACCAACCAAACACCATACTAGTTCCTTACTTCTGCCAGTTTGCTAACCCTTCCAGTCTCAACCATTCTACCAGTTACCTTATCATATCTGCCCTCATCTTGAGTTGTTGATGGAACTCTCAAACCGGTCTCAAACTGATAAATCCAAAGTATGCTTATTCCCACAAGTGGGAAGTCTTCTACATCTTTACCTTGCTTATATAACCAGTGGACTTACATATCAGTTACCACTCTTGATGACTCCATGTCATCAACCTTCACAAGACTCCATCTTCTTTTAGTCAAGTTAGATTCTTATGTTTGCATCTACTTAGCCTTTCCTTCTCCATGATTATCTTTGACCATGTCACAACCGGTTTGTCAAGATGACTAACACTTCACATTTCCTATGTACCGACATCTCAACATGCCTTCTCTTTTGGTCTAGTGCATAACCCTGATCTAATGCACTTAGGGCATTCCTTCAATTCACATGTAGATCTGGTGTGATCCTTCAAGTGCTTGCCTTTACCTCTTCACCCTTATCTCTCCAAACTATGATGCACGCTATGCATAATAGGAGATAAGCTCCACTTACTTGGTGGAGTATCACCTTGTCTTCTACATCCTGCAATGCTCTTCATGTGACTTCCCTATTTGTGCAACATCTCTTCAAATTGGCACATGTGAACTGATGTGAGCACATTCACTGTCAATCATTGCTTCTCATGATGACTGCATCTTCATCCGATGGGAGTCTTGTTGTTCTGTAACCTCATAGCATACTGGTTCATTCTTCTCTTCTAGTGTTGATGTGATTCAGATAACATTCTACCTCTTCATCACAAACAACCACTCAAACACCTTTTTATCTCATCACACAAGTCAGGCACTAACTTGTTGCACTGGTGACTCCTAAGGTCATCTTCCTTACCATTACCAGTGTTTTGCAACACAAGGTGATATCCAAGATATCACATCCCACACTTCACCATAGCGGTGTTGCATATACATCTCTACTACTAGTTACCTGTTATCACATCCTGCACTTCTCCATATCAGTGTTGCACATACATCTCTACTACTAGTTACCTGTCCATTCCATACCAGTTGACATCAATCATACATCTCTACCATCGGTGGTCATCCCATACCAGTTGACATCAATGACAACACAATGCCAACAATCTCCCCCTTTGGCATTGATGTCAACACATGTAGTATTTGGCATACAGCAGAATCCTTCTCCCCCTTTGACAACAATGGCAAAGGGCACTAACAGTATATTATTTCTCTTTGTATGTACCGATCACTGACATAATACTTTCTCCCCCTTTATCTTTATTGGATGTTACACTTCCTTTGATAACACTTGTTATCTTGTCACCAGTTGTTACATATTCTCAAATCACAACACTTGAGATGGGGATATTAACCATCAACTAACATCAATTGAGTATGTAGGTCCAAAGCCAAGAAAGGCTGATACCAATTATTGATGTGTCAGGGAATACTACTCACCTGCTGGTCAACCTGCAACACCTTTGCAATTTCCATCTCCTACAGTTTGGGTAGTCAGTATCCTTGCAAGTTAAAGAGCCAACTCTTCATGATGAGCACTTGAACTCCCCCTAAGTCTTACATCTCTAGTCCTCCTCTCTGGTCAGGTACAATACTGGGACTCCAATCTCCTCCATATAGCGGTTTAGCTGTGCATATGTAATCATTCAATGATACTTCAACTTCATTGTATCCACCAAAACCTATGACATGATCCTGGATCTACACAATGCCAGTCAATGTTATCATCATGTCAGGAATCAAAACTGGTTAGCCCAAAAATATGCATGCCTGCATGATAAATAACCGGGCCAATCATATGTCATTCAGGTATTATCGAATACCACCTGAGACACGAACTCCACATTCCATGCTACTGGGGCTAATGCAATGAACTTCCAACTTCATTGTCTTACATAACCTTCAAGTACCTGTAGTAGTCATATCGGTAACATCCTGCACATACCAATTAAAACTTGATACTAGTTGTTAAACATTACTTCTTGACACATGCAGTAGTGATCCATCACTGATCTATAGGTGTGTAGTTAAGGCAACCTCTACACACACTTATCTTTACAGTTTCATCATGCATACAAGCAACAACATGTCCTTCCATGTTGCCTTCTTTACTAAGGGGGTGAATGATAAATTCAATGTGCTACTCCGCGTAAGATCTTGCATCTCCTTTAGGGCTTAGAAGATATTACCTGTGTAATGAGTGCATAGTGTCGGTCCATAGTCTTCTTCCTCCATACCTGCTTGGTCTCATTCATCTTCTTGTCTTTAGTCTTGGAAGTAGGTCTCTTCTTCTCCTGCTGATTGATCCTTGTACTTCCGAATTCTCCATTACAATTGGAATTAGTGCTATAGTAGCACACAACATCCATCCCCACTTCATTCTTGGGGAACTTTCTAACATACTGATTAGCTCTTCTTCCTCTGATCATGCCATTTTGGCTAGTTACCAGTTTCCTTGAATTCCTTGATTTTGTAGGAGCATTTCTCCTCTTGTTCCAAGCAGGTCTATGCTACTCATATCCCTTGTAACTACTCTTATACTAAGCATGATTGATTTTCTGGTTGCCATAGAACTACAAGTCTTTTCTCCTACAATCACAACTTCTATGGTTGGGTCTATTGCAGTTATAAAATGCAACATTAGTAATACCGAGAAAGGGGGTATGCAAGCTTTTACCCCTAGATGTATTATGCTCAATAGCATGAAATCTATAGCCATTAGATTTATTATACCTAGGAAGCACACCCTGTCTATTCCTAGACCTTATTTTACAATCTTTTGCTCTATAGCCATAATATTTACATCCAAAACAATAACCAAAGAGAGGAGTCTTATTACTTACAAAATTGATTTTGCCAAACATGAGGTGATCTTACCGGTTTGGCATCTACATTTCTACTTCTCCAGGAATGGATCCAGGGTTGTCCATTTTCTGCAGATCTTCGATCTGATCTCTTTTTCTTCCATGCTTGTCTTGACTTGGTGGTAGCAACATTTCTTTGTCTTCTATCAGTAAAATGTCTTCTCCTATTCATGCTACCGGTAGTAGTGTCTTTCCTCATCTTCCCTTGTCCTTTCCAATTTGCATTGATTCTCCATGCAACAACATTATTCATCCTCAGCTTGAGCTCATCTTGACATTTCTCAAGTTCTCTCCTGAGGAGCTTTATTTCAACTATTATCTGTTGATTCTCTTCATCATTTGTCTCTAGCTCAGCCTTTAGGTCTTTGCACCTGCATTCCTTGGTGTAATTTTGTTGAGTCTTTGACTCTGAGATATATTTCTCAGATTCTTCAAGGCATCTGATCAACCGGTTTTGCTCAACAACTACAACATTCTTAAACAGCTTGTATTCATTTCTTAGATTCTCCATTTCACTTCCCTTGGAATCCAGGACTGGTTTCAAATCATCAGTCAATCTTTTTGTCTCTTCTAGTTGAGTTGTCAATAAGCCAACCTTTTGGTTTGATACCTCAAGGCAGGTTCTCAACTAGCTGCAATCCTCATGAACTGATCTTTTGTAGTTTTTAAAATCATTTCTAACATTTTGAAGCTCTTCTAGAGAACTGACCAGTTCACACTCAAGATCTACTTCTACATCTTCTTCTTCCTTATCATCACTCCCAAATAGATCTTGCCAACTAGATCTATCTACCTTGTCTCCTTCCTCTTCTATGTTGTTGTCAAACACATCATACTGGTGGAATCTATCTGCATTATCCCTTTTTGATGTATGACCCTCAATGTCTGTCTCATGGGCCATGAAAAGATGAGTTTCATTTTCATCTAAACTGTAGCAACTGACGAATCTGCTGTCAACACTTCCACATGTGTCAACATTTTTGTTCTTCATGCTTCCACAATTCAATTCAGCAATGCATGGCTCATTTCCATAAAGCATCTTCAGTCCATCCCATAGACTCTTTGTTATTTTGCATTTGTCCACCTATGAGGAGACATCACCAACAAGCCAATTGAATATAGCCTCCATGGATTCTTCATTACATAAGCATCTTCTTTCTTCTTCAGTGTTGGTGGAGGGAGATATATTCCTAGGGAGACCATTTACAATTGCCATCAAGACATCATACCCTAGGAAAGACAGAAAGACTTCCATTCTGCAACTCTATACAACATAGTTTGAACCATCAAAGATTGGAGTAGGGATTGACACTAAACAAACCATTGTGTCCTTAGGCCAGAACCTACCCAAGCTAGAGAAATCTCATCTAGCTAGGAACCTAGGCTCTGATACCAATTGTTAGACACCATGCACCACTAAGAGGGGGAGGGGGTGAATCAGTGGTTCTCAAATCTTTTCCCTTTAGCAATCCTAGGTGAGCATACCGATTATTGGATCTAACTATGAACAAACTTGCCGGTTAGATGGGAGACTAACACAAATGTAATCACACAAGGGACATCTCATAACACTAGCATATATGAGGAAATTCCAAGATGGGAAAATCCTCGGTGAGAAATGCTACTAGAGTCTACTGCTCCAATCCAGCCTCACAATGAAAACATAATTACAAAGTTTAGGGCACCAACCCAAGGAGCACCAACCCCTGATTTTACGACACAATATAAACATCAAATACAAAAGTGGTTATCTTGTTACAAGTGAATCTTGCAACCTTATCATATATTTTACTGTATCGGTAAGATATCTTCTCTACTACACCAACTCACTCTTCTTGTTTCTCTTCACCTACTACTTCTCTATCGGATCTCCTCCATAAACTCTCTGCACTTTACCGGTACTATACTCTGTCGGTTCTCTATCCTCCTCTACGACGCTCTTCTCTTTTTCTCTGCCGGTATAACCACTATCGGTTCTTCCCTACTACTGGTTGAACACTTCAACCTGGTTCACCCTCACTCTTACTCACTTCTCAGATGCTCATTGAGGACTTGGCTGATTTTCTCTTACTTGCAGAAGTATCCCACTTTGCAGTAGGGAGTGTGCACAAAGATGGTGGTTAGAAAAGTGGACACTGCCCAAAAAAACTTGGAAAAACAAGCAGCGCATATGTGGTTTTAAAATTTGAAATTTCTACGTACTCACTTAGGTTTGTTCTTCCCGAGCCTAGAAAAGGTAGAGCGTATGCGCTACTTTTAGGAAAATGAGCACGTATGCACTACTCCTAGGAAATTGAGCGCATACACACTGCTCATAGGAAAATGAATGCGTACGTGCTAATAATCCATATAAAACCACGTACACGGTGCTTGGAAAATTTAAAAAAAAAAAAAAAACTAGTTCTCATTTACCCGTGAATCGTGCATTTTTAACTTCATTTTTTCCCCATTTCCTCTCCTAAACCGCGAACGGGGTGCTAGATTTGTCCTCTAGGCTATGGATCAAGGTTAGTTTTTGTTTATTTTTGTCTCTCTTTCCGATTTATGCAATTTGTTTTACATTTTGAATTTAATTTCATTAATTTTGATTAGGATTTTTCATTTTTTGTTTCAAAAACTAGATTCTTCTAATCCAGAACAAGAACAACCAAATGTGCCTCCTAAAAACCCATAAGAACAACCAAATGCACCTCCTAAAAACACACAAGATCAATCCCCAATTCCTCCTTTTGACCGCACACCCGAAACACAGGAAGAATTAATTAATCAGTTAGGACAAAATACGTCTAAAATCAATAGACTGATTGTAAAATTGAAAAACTTATGAGCTTGACCATCATCAATCCCTTGCCACTAGCCTAGAAACATTAGCTAGTGGTGCCATAGCTGTTTCCACAGAAATTACCAAATGGGGAAGGTTTAGGGATAGGTGTCATCAATTCTATGCCAATGGGATATCATACGATGGAGTAAAAAACAAAAATATTTCTAAACAACAAATATGTGCCCTTTTTGTTGATCCCAAAACTGGTCAGTCATTACCCCTTAATGCAAAGAGGTTTCCCATACATTGGTGTACCAATGTGCAGATGAAGAATCCTTTTTGGCAAAGGTGGTGGATGGTCTTTGATGATCAACCTTGTAATAATTATGAGGTGCCATTATATTTTTTGAGAAAAATATATTGTGAGTTTGTGCTGAATGTGTAGCCAAACTATTTTGACATGAGAGAGTTTCATGGTAGAGGTGGTGGCTCTGCCCAAGATAGACCTGGAACCCATAGGCGATTAGCCACAGAGAGTCGCCGCCCTCTAGCACCCAAACCCAAGGTGCATCATGTTGTCCCATTAGAGCCAAAATAATCGATGGAGCTATAGACTCTTCAGGTGACCACAGCATTGACTGGTGCCATCATTCAGCATGGGACGTTATTAGCACACCCTATTGTATTGCATGATGAGCCATTAGAGGGTGACAGAGAGCCCATCAAGCATATGCGTGTCAGTTGCTTGAGGATATGCTCAGGGATGGATGATGCAGTCGATGCAGATGGATCCTCATATCATTTGTGCATGATTTGTGGCTGTAAATTTCAGGCTCACACGGTTGAGGATGTCGCACTGATAGAAGAGTTGATGGACATGGTGTTTGCCCATGAGACACAAACATAGGTGTGTTGATTTGAATTCATAACATTTTATTTTATCAGTCACTTTAAATTTGTAATTACATAAATGAATTTTCATTTATACATCGATTTAAATTGAGACAAATAATATGCATTTCAGGATGTAGCAATGGTATCCCATACACCTCCCATAGTTACTATAACTGCAACTTCAATGCCTGAAGTATAAATTTTGTAACATATTAAAATAGAATAGTACACTTGGAATTCAAAAAATACAAGATATACTAACTATCTTTAATGCTTGGTCCAATTTCAGGTTTGTAGGTGTTGACAGGGGATGAAATATCCTAAGTTGATGACATCACGCTCTTAGTGATCGATTTTGGCCTACAAGGCTATACGGTATCATATTTTGTACAACTCTTTTTATGTATTGTTTTTATGGAATATGCAAGTCATTTCATTTTAGATTTTTAAATTTATGTTTAATTTATTATCTGTACTAATATCTCATGTTAATTTTGTGTTTTTAGGGTACCCCCTCCGTGTCTAGGGCTCATCCTAAGAAAAAGAATTCCTCGAAGATGCCAAAATGTGTGAAGAAAGTAATTGAACACATTTTTAGTTGTACAATTGTTTGAAAATGTTGAAATCAAGTATTAGTTGGGGTTTGTAGATTGATTAGTGTTTTTTGTCTCTTTTACATGTACAACGATCATTGAGCTTTGTGGATTTGTTGAATGCACCTGATTCACCCGTGGATCAAGAGAGGGCGGAGGTATGTATCTCTACTTTATTTTCTTGATTTCATAATTATATGCACACATGCATGTGAACTTATGATATATTATAATCTTATAATTTTTTCATATAGGAAATATCCATACCTATTTCGTCAATGGCGAACCCTCCTCCTTGCACTAGGGAACCATCCCAGGATCCGGTACACTTTTGTTTGATATGTAAAATTAATTGTTTTTAACCTTCAATATTTATCATTATATTAATTGTATTTAATCTTTGTACATTTTTTGTATAGGTAATAGTGACAGTTTCTACATCGATGGTGAGCCATCCTTAGTCCATTGGAGAAGCATCTCAGGCATAGGTATGTCATTGTTCTCTTGCCTATAGCTTTTAAGTGTTTTTGATATATTTATGTTAGTACATTATATTAATTGTACATTTAATCTACAATAGACCCCTTTGTGGTACGACCATAATGTGGATCCATTTAAGTATGTCTTCAAGAAAACTCCTAAGAGTGACAAGGAGAGGAGAGTGAAGACATTAGCTCCTGGATAAGCCGATGAGGTAATCTACATTTCAATTACAAAGGAAATAAAGTTAAATGCATAGTTAGGTTGTTAATTGTGAACTATTTTCTACAAAAGAATTCTAACTTGGCTTTTGAATTGTGGTTTTGCAGCCATCTACAGAGCCATGTACTGCACCGAAGAGGCTTGATTTTGATGATCCACCACAAGTTTAGGATCATATAGTGTTAGTTTTGGTCATAGAATGACCAATACATGTAGATATATTCTACATTTTTATTGTATATCGATTTGGACATGGCATATGCCACATTTTTGTAATACTTGTATTGACTTGGTAGACATGCCTTTTTTTATATATATAAATATCGATATTCGATCCAATAAATGTGTAATGAGTTCAATATTTTGTATTCATTGTATTTTGTGGTTGTCCTTTTATAAATTTAAATGAATATTTGCATATGTAATCAACAATATGAATATAAACAACAAAAATATATGATAGAAAACATTGCAATCGTGGAATATGATTTGATAAAATTTCTAAAATGTTGAATTAACCCTACAAAACTCCTTGTAATCAGTTCATTATTGTATATTCGTTGTATTTGGTACCTGCCCTTTTATAAATTTAAATGAATATTTACATATGTAATCAACAATATGAATATAAACAACAATGTGTTTGGTGCGAGAGCACCCTCACACTCGCAATGGTCAAATTTTGTTCATCATGTGCACAAAATGACATCATGAGCATGTCCGAGTGGGCAGGTTTATGCTAGGCATGCCCTTATTGTGTATCCCAAAGTGCCAAAACATCGAGAGTCATACCATACCGATGCAATCTCTCAATTGCCTTGAGTCCAAAAAATTGTCAAAATTTGATGGACTATTTCTTCCAATGCAAGACACATACGGTCAATCCTATTGATCCTATGGAGTCACATGAGGATCCTATACAATGGTCTATCTCGGTTTTCAACGACTCAGAGCCATTTTTGATTAGTAGCATTTTTTCGCCTGCTCCAAAAGTCATCAGTTACATGCAATGAAAAGTTACAAGATTGGCTACAATTGATTCAGTTCGTCATGTGCACAAATCAACATTGCGAGCACATTTGGGTGGGAAGTTTATGCTAGGCATGCCCCTGTCCTACATCCCAAAACACCAGAACATCGAGAGTCATACCCTACTGGTGCGATCTCTAAAGTGCCCTGAGTCCAAAAAATTATCAAAATTCGATGGACTGTTTCTTCCAATCCAGGACACATACAGTCAATCCATTTGATCTCGTGGGGTTGCATGAGGCTCCTCTACAATGGCCTATCTCAGTTTTTGATGACTCGGAGCCATTTTCGATTAGTAGCATTTTTTCGCCTACTCCAAAAGTCGTCAGTTGGATGCAATGAAAAGTTGCAAGATTGGCTAGAATTGATTTGGTTCATCATGTACACAAATCAACATCACGAACATGTCTAGGTGGGTAGGTTTATGCTAGACATGCCTCTGTCATGCATCCCAAAGCACCAGAACATTGAGAGTCATACCCTACCGGTGCAATCTCTCAAGTGCCCTGAGTCCAAAAAATTGTCAAAACTTGATAGACTATTTCTTCAAATCCAGGATACATACGATCAATCCTATTGATCCCATGGGGTCATGTGAGGCTCCTCTACAATGGCCTATCTCAGTTTTTGATGATCCATAGCCATTTTTGATTAGTAGGATTTCCTTCGCCTGCTCCAAAAGTCACTAGTTGCATGCAATGAAAAGTTGCAAGATTGGCTAGAATTGATTTAGTTCATCATGTGCACAAACTAACATCACGAGTGCATCTAGGTGGGTAGGTTTATGCTATTCATTCCCCTATTGTGAATCCCAAAGCACCAGAACATCAAGAGTCATATCCTACCAGTGCGATCTCTGAGGTGCCCTGAGTCCAAAAAATTGTCAAAATTTGACGGACTGTGTCTTCCAATCCAGAACACATACAGTCAATCTGTTTGAGCTTGTGGGGTTGCGTGAGGCTCCTCTACAATGACCTATCTTGGTTTTGGAGGAATTGGAGCCATTTTCTATTAGTAGCATTTTTTTGCGTACTCCAAAAGTCATTAGTTGCATGCTATGAAAAGTTACAAGATTGGCTAGAATTGATTCTGTTCATCATGTGCACAAACCAACATCGCGAGTGCATCTGGGTGGGTAGGTTTATGCTAGGAATGACCCTGTTGTGCATCCCAAAGCACCAGAATGTCGAGAGTCATACCGTACCGGTGCGATCTTTCAAGTGCCTTGAGTCCAAAAAATTGTCAAAATTTGATGGACTGTTCTTCCAATCCAAGACACATACAGTCAATCCATTTGATTGCGTGGGGTCACATGAGGCTCCTCTACAATGGCCTATCTCAGTTTAAGATGGCTCGAAGCTATTTTCAATTAGTACCATTTTTTCACCTGCTCCAAAAACCATCAATTGCATGCAAGGAAAAGTTGCAAGATTGGCTAGAATTGATTTGGTTTGTCGTATGCACAAATCAACATCATGAGTGCATCCCGATGGGAATAGGCATGCCCCTATCATGCATCCCAAAGCACCAGAATGTCGAGAGTCATACCGTACTAGTGCGATCTCTCAAGTGTCCTGAGTCCAAAAAATTATCAAAACTTGACAGACTATTTCTTCCAATCCAGGACACATATGGTCAATCTGTTTGATCCTCTAGGGTTGTGTGAGGCTCCTCTACAATGTCCTATCTCAATTTTTTACTACTCAGAGCCATTTTTGATTAGTAGCATTTTTTTGCCTGCTCCAAAAGTCGTCAGTTGCATGCAATGAAAAGTTGCAAGATTGGCTAGAATTGATTTGGTTCATCATGTGCACAAACCGATGTTGCAAGCACATCTGGGTGGGTAGATTTATGCTATACATGCCCCTATCATGCATCCCAAAGCACCAGAACATCGAGAGTCATACCCTACCGGTGCAATCTCTCAAGTGCCTTGAGTCCAAAAAATTATCAAAATTTGACGGATTGTTTCTTCCAATCCAGGACACATACGATCGATCTGTTTGATCTCGTGGGGTTATGTGAGGCTCCTATACAATGGCCTATCTTGGTTTTTGACAACTCAAAGCCATTTTTGATTAGTAGCATTTTTTTGCTTGCTCCAAAAGTCATCAGTTAGATGCAACAAAAAGTTGCAAGATTGGCTAGAATTGATTTGATTCATCGTGTGCACAAATTGATGTCACGAGCATGTCCGAGTGGGTAGGTTTACACTAGGAATTACCTTTTCATGCATCCCAAAACACCAGAACATCGAGAGTCATACCCTACTGGTGTGATCTCTCAAGTGCCCTGAGTCCAAAAAATTGTCAAAATTTGATGGACTGTTTCTTCCAATACAGGACACATACGGTCTATTCATTTGATCTTGTGGGGTCGCATGAGGCTCCTCTACAATGGCCTTTCTTAGTTTTTGATGACTTGAAGCCATTTTCAATTAGTAGCATTTTTTGCCTACTCCAAAAACCGTCAGTTGCAAGATTGGCTAGAATTGATTTGGTTCTTCATATACACAAACTGACATCACAAGTGCATCTGGGTGGTAGGTTTACTCTAGGCATGCCCCTTTTGTGCATCCCAAAGCACCAAAACATCGAGAGTCATACCGTACCAGTGCAATCTCTCAAGTGCCCTGAGTCCAAAAAATTGTCAAAACTTAATGGACTGTTTCTTCCAATCCAAGACACATACGGTCGATATGTTTGATCTTGTGGGGTCACGTGAGACTCCTCTATAATGGCCTATCTCAGTTTTTGATGAATCAGAGCCATTTTCAATTAGTAGCATTTTTTCGCCTGCTCCAAAAACCATTAGTTGCATGCAAGGAAAAGTTGCAAGATTGGATAGAACTGATTTTGTTTGTTGTAAGCACAAACTAACATCATGAGCGCATCTAGGTGGGTAGGTCTATGCTAGGCATGCCTCTGTTGTACATCCCAAAGCACCAAAATGCCAAGAGTCATACCCTACCGACGTAATGTAGAAGTTGCTTGACAACTTTTTTGACAATTTTTTTGACAACAATGACAATTTTTGCTCAAATTGTATCTAGTCTCAATCTATGACCCCTATGACCCGATAATGACTCAAATAATTCTCCATGATTATACAAGAATCAAGAATTCTCATGATTGACCAGGGACACATCACATATACTCAAAACATAGTCACAAAACATTGACACACAAAATAGTCACAAAACATTGTCACATATTATTCAAAAATTTGCCTCTAAATATGGTTAAATCATCTCTTGGCTATTTGATTATACAAAAAATTGTCTTACAAATCATCTCATGGGATTTTATACAAAATTTGGCATTACAATATGTGCGATTCAGCTGATCACCATTTTAATATACAAATCATCTCATGGCCTTTTATGCAAAATTTGGCATTACAATATGTGTGATTCAGCTCATCGCCATTTTAATATACAAAATTTGGCATGTACATATGTACAAATCCGCTCATTGCCACTTAAATATACAAAATTATGCCCGTAAACATGTAAAATCAGCTCATGGGCATTTATACATACAAAAAATGAATATAGAACAATTCGTCGACGATTTATACAAAATTCTCAAAATCATTCTACTCTGAACCGTAGAATCAGTCAAGTGAGCCTTCAGGATCAGCTCTAACCCGCATTGTGTCAAGTATTGCCTCATGGTTAGATTCACGAACTTTCCATAAAATCTTGTTATGAGGTCTACCACGATACTTCATCAAATGAATATTTGTTGCAACAACAAGGTTAGAGAAATGAAGAATATGTTTGTGTGTTTCAAAGTCCTCGAACAACCAAACATCATAATTCTTGATAGGGTATCTCCGAAGCCATGTTCCTATCATGACAACAGACCCTATTGGGTACTCAATACCCTCTCCATCAATGATTGTGGTTGTCAATTTTCTTTTAGGCTCAACACAACAACACAAATAGTAATTTGTTCCTTCTTCATTGTTCTCTTCTGCAACAACTGCATACACATGACCTGCATTTTATAAAGTGTTAATTAATACAAAAAATTAAGTATGATGTACAACAAAATGAACCAAAAAGAATACTTGCAAAAAAATTAACTCAAAAAATCACCTGAATCCACTAGGTCAGATACATGGTCAAAATCCATTGATGTCTCCATCTAGCTCAATTGTAGTGCTTTGGGAATTCGATATGAATCAATGGGAACCAACAGTCTACAAGACCATTTGTCAACCCACTCTTGTGATTCACATTCTTCCCACAAACAATACATACATGAAGAGCAAAAACATACCATCTATCTCGTATAAATTACCGGTGAACTTGAATTTGAACTCATAAATGAGTGCATGTCACTCGATCTTGCAACTGTACAACAATCTAGATAGTTTTCAATGTTAGATTCATTGATCAACCAAAAATATCTATGAACCAATGACATACCTGGATTACCTGGACCCATTATAGACTTACACCATCTCACAATTATTTTTGCATCTACCAACTCAGCACCACCTTCGTACTTCAATTCATCCCTGGCTAGGGCTCTTTTCACACATGCTCCTACACCATTGTGCTCTCCCTTACCATGTCCAGCCTTAGTGAAATTCCAAAAATGTTGTACACCGCTTGTCACATGCATCCTTGTCAACCAATAAAACATCCTTGCATTCTTGAATTGTTTGGTGCAATTATCTGACCATATTAAGTGTTGGTTGTATCGTATGTTCCTTTCCCTTAAACTATCATAGAAAACTTTAAAGCATCCTTGTACAAACTCCGATGAATGAGTACGATCATCACTTATGTAGAAATGATACTCTCTTACAACCTTTCTATCCTCCTCTATTCTATCATCTGCATGCATGAATGCTATGTGTACAAAAATAGAAACTTGTGTAGAGTGATAATACATGGATTGCACTTCATTTTGAGGTTGTAGTGTGTAATTTTCAGCAAAATCAATGATAGAGACAATGGTGCCAAGAGGAAATGCGTCCTTACATAACCTGAATTGCTCATCTAACCATCGAGCTCTATGTGTATGCATTATGTACTCATAAACTAGTTTCTTTTGAAAAAATTTCATAAATTGAGCTACACATATATCATTTTTCACTAGCTCACATCTCTTCAAATCTTTTCCATCTTTAACTTCATATGTGACTATCTTGTATTTTCTGAAAGAAACTAGTTTCGTACCAATTTCATGTGTGCTCTCCAAATGTATGCATCATGGTAAATGTTGCAAACCACCACATATAGCACAAGAACCTTCCAAACAAGGAATCTTATAATAAATGCAACCATCATGTCTATTACATAGCACACTTGAAATAAATTCTCTTGCCAACTTAGGAGGTGCTTGTATATTAAATTACTGCAAAACATCATTAATGTGCAAAGTAGAACAAATATGACAAAAAATATCATAATGCATGGAAAATTCAATATGCATCCTACAACAACACGTGGTGCGTACATGATTAATCTTAATATAAAAAGTTTTTGCCATTTCAAAAAATCTTTGAGAAATTTTTATTTGAGGAAACTCTTGAAGGAATCTTTCATAAAATTTAGTTTGAGTCATATCCAAATAGTGTTTCGCATGTGGCTCATGATTTTTAGACCCAATTCACCTTCTAACAACATCTCTTTGGTTGGGCGATACTCTTGTGTTGTCATGCCAAAAATTTTCAATTAATGTTTTTAGTGCATCAACAACAACCTTGTCTTTGCATGGTAGTCTACCCGAGAATGCCCAAAGAGAATTATTGTTAGGTTCCTCTATTTGTTCCCACCTCTTTATTGCTTTACTTAATGTTGTTCTACTAACGTTTAATGACTTACTTGTTTTGCTTATCAAACAATCTTTTTTTTATTTTCTTGCTCATTATGGTTGATGTCATGACACGTCGAGTAGCATTAGAATCTTTACTATGTGATTTTGAACCAACAGATTGATATGCATCAAATAGATTTCTGACAATAGTTCTTTCACTGTTACTTTCAAATGATCTTAGGCCTAGAATTTTCATTGTCTCTCTAAAATTCAAATTTTTAATCATTTGAACAATTAATTGACATCTTGCGGTTTGATTTAAGTTTTTAAAATAGTTTTTCCATCTTCTTTTAACCATTCTCCTACAAGTTTGTTCATTCCTTTTATTGGGCATTGACTTCAATATATTCTCATCAATGTCAATTAGATACTTTGGTTTCCTACGAATTATTCTAGGAGGTGTTAACATCGATGCATTATGTACATTCAATTCATCAAGTAGAGAAGGTGTAATATGTTCATCATTTAATTGATTATTCAATGCAGTATCTTCTTCAATTGCATTAGGTTCAAATGGTAAATTATCAAATGTTTCTTCTTCAATTGTATTAGGTTCAAACGGTAAATTATCAAATGTTTCTTCTTCAATTGCATTAGGTTCAAACGGTAAATTATGAAATGTTTCTTCTTAAATTGCATTAGGTGCATTATATTCATTTGGTAAATCGAATTGAGATGTTGAGGATGACAGACGTTCTTCTCCCATTTTTCTTATGTCACACAATTTCTTCATACGCTGCCGTTGTCTTTCCTTTTGAGCCTCTCATTGTTCCATCATTCCTCACTTGTTCTTTCATATGGTTGATATCGGTTGACCTAAATAGAATCATATTACATATATATGTAAAGAAAAGTTCATAAATAAACAAATAACCATAAATATGCATCTTATCACTATTTTTGGAATCAACTATTAAACAATCACAATTCAATCAGTTGAAACCATGCAAAAACAAAAAACTAATAAAAACAACAATTCAATCATTTGAAATCATGCAAAAACAAAAGAAATCACTTACTTTTATGTATACAACACTGATAGAAGTGCAGACACAGTTCCAGTGGGGCCTTCAACAACCTCAAAAACTTCTTTTGAGGTCGTTGAGGCTCTTGGGCAACTAAAACTATGTCTATAAATCGCGTATGCGTTGTTAGACCATAAAATGTTGGCAAGCCCAACGGTATTAGTTCACTGCCCTGCCAAAACTTTTTAAGGCTTAGTAATGTGTACGCACTACTTATTAGTACCTTGTATGCACTATTGGTAGTAGAAAAAATGTGATTGAAAAGGGAGGGAGGGAGAGAGAGGGAGAGAGAGAGAGAGAGGGGGAGGTAAGGTAGAGAGAGGAATAGAGGTAGAGGGAGGGAGATAGAGGTAGAGAGAGGGAGAGAGAGAGGGAGAGAGGGAGAGAAGAGGGTGGGAAGGGAGAGAGATGGAGAGAGGTAGAGGGAGGGAGAGAGAGAGAGAGAGAGGGGGGAGGTAAGGTAGAGAGAGGAATAGAGGTAGAGGGAGGGAGATAGAGGTAGAGAGAGGGAGAGAGAGAGGGAGAGAGGGAGAGAAGAGGGTGGGAAGGGAGAGAGATGGAGAGAGGTAGAGGGAGAGAGAGAGAGAGAGAGAGAGAGAGAGAGGAGAGAGAGAGAGAGAGAGAAGAGAGAGAGAGAGAGAGAAGAGGGAGGGAGAGGAGAGAGGGAAGGAGGGAGAGGGAGGGGGGATGGAGAGGGAGGAGAGGAGAGGGAGAGAGGGAGAGAAGAGGGGGGAAGGGAGAGAGAGAGAGAGAGAGAGAGAGAGAGAGAGAGAGAGAGAGAGAGAGAGAGAGAGGGAGAGAGGGAGAGGAGAGAGGGAAGGAGGGAGAGAGAGGGGGGAGGGAGAGGGAGGGAGAGGAGAGGAGAGAGG